>NC_056739.1:1896536368-1896836368 GCF_019279795.1 Protopterus annectens | reverse complement strand
GGTTGATTGATTAGTTTCACTGCACATTGGGGTGAAATGTAGAGCTATGTATGGGGGCAATTTTTTTTTTTGTGTGTGACAAACGCCCTTTTTTGTAAGGTGAGAGTGGGATGTTGGGGAAGGATTGTAGGTATGTTTGGGGAGGTAGGTTGGGTGGGATAGGTTGCATTTGCAGACAGACAAGACAGCAGACAGGATGATCTATGACACATGAGGGGGGTAAACACCTTTGAAGAAGAGGGTGGTTGGGAACCCAAAGTCCATGAGTCCCCAAATGGATACAGAGGTCCCGACCCATGGGCAGTCACCACTGCTCCTTCACAGCCCCAAAGGTGGCTGTGTGGGGGCTGGACAGGAGGGGCAGCCTGCCTTTCAAGGAGCACCAGGTACCCTCAATCTGGTGCAGCTGCCCACCCAAATCTGTTCAGGTGGTGCTGTGCACCAAACCCTGGAACTGACTCTGGGTGACAGGCTCCTGTGTGGCCCACTCCCAGGGGGACTGGCCCCATCCCCTAAGGCAGTTCTATCTGAAGGTGGTGCAGGACCAGTGGATGAGGAAGTCCTGGGTTGGGTCCCAGATGTGCTGGGGCCCAGTGCCATGGCCAGGTGAGGCAGAACAGGTGGATCCACCAGGATCTTCCTTCCCAAATGTGCTATGGTATTGAGATTTTAAAAAAATATGTTGACTAGTCATGAACAACACAGTTCAAGATTATTTATAACAGCATGAATGGGTGTTCCAATTAATCCCATAATACAGCTTTGAAACAGTTGCATAGCAAAATGAACACACATATAAATGAAACAACAGTATGCATCATAACAGCATGCCAGTAACATTGATGGCAACAGGCCACCAACAATGGTATTTGAACAAGGTATGTTAAAATGCAACCAACCAAATATATGAACAATAACAGAACACATGTCCCAACATTAGGTTTGGAGAACAACATACCCGGTGTATATAAATTATAGTATTGATCCAGATGAGGGGTGGGGGGAGAGACAAAAAGTCCATTAACAACTGTTTATGCTTCTATTTTCCACTACAGTACTGCTCAATACTCTGTGGGTCTGCCCTCACTTTTACATCTGCCTGTGGCTCATAGCTTCTTTAGCACAAACATACCTATTAAACTGTCAGCCTGGAATGGCATGGGGCAAGCTGTGACAACTCTGGGTACATGACTAGAGGGGATTTGTACATGTCAGGGTTACATATCTGGCACAGAAGGGGTACAGTGAACTGCTGTTATGTGAGTGTGCTACTGGCATACTTCAGTTGGTTTTCTATCTGTGTCCAGGATTATTGGCAGCAGTGTCCACTAGCCGTGACAGCGTGGCACTTGGGAGACATGTATTGGGAAGAGTGCCTGTTGTATGTACCTATCCTGCTGTCATTTGCAGGTATGTGGTGAGACAGTTGAACAGTTGTACACAGTTTATTAGTACACTCTTCCTACAGCTACTACCAACATTTTCTTACCTGTAAAACCTGTGGAGAAAATATCTGTTAACACTACCTAACTGTTTTTACATTTATTCCTGATTCCTTGTGTGTAGATATGCACAGATCTTAGTACCACTCCCTGGATTCGAACAGCGTCTGGGTATGCATAATTAACAACTAAGCTATTTCTCATCACACTGAGCAACTGGGGAGCTGCTGTTTCTTGTTTCACTGGTTTCTGCCTAATAGTCTCTTGGTTAGACAGTCTGAACTTGTAATCCTGTGATACATGCATGACAGATAGTTATTGTACTGTGCATTAATCCTTTGGATTACTACAATCTGGAGGGTCTAGATCAGTCCGTTGAAATGGCTGATGATCGAACACCATATTTTCGAACTGTGAAGTTCGAACACTGATTATCGCGAAGCCGCGGAACACTGAATTCTTTCCCAGGGAAAGAATTCAGTGGGCCGTTTCTGTGGCTTCATGATTTTCAGGACTGTTGTGGAAAGTTACGGGTCGGGTTCAGGTAAGTGTGTGATTGTGTGGACGTTAGGGCGCAGTTTAGGTGAGTTAGGGTTGGGGTGTGGGTGAGGTGGGTGTGCAATAGTGACAGACCTTTAGGGTTAGGGTGGGATAGGTGAGTTAGGGTTAGGGCATGGGTCAGTTGAGTGTGTGATAGTGATGAACTTTAGGGTTAGACTTTGGGTTAAGGTAAGTGGATAGATAGTAGTGTATGTACAGTTTAGTGTAGGGTTACATGCATGATTTTAAGTGTATGTGTGTGGATTGCTGTTTTTCTGGTGTGCTTGTGTTGTGTGTGTGTGTTTCCTGGAACAGTGATTTTTTTTCCCTAGGAAAAAAATTGCTGTTCTAAGACTTCGATGTTTTTGCACTTCGTGGTTAGAAGTTCGAATATATGGTGTTCGAACTTCAGCCGATTCAGTGAACTCATATAAACCACAATCTAGAAAGCAAAGGTTAATACAAGGCAATGCTGGATGGAACACACTTTGAAACTTTACACATTACTATTCAGGGTTCAGAGCTTAGTGCAGTATATATTTCACATTTCATTTACATCCTGTTTTACAGCTCCACCATCTACAGTTTTTCTTAACAGCTGGTTCACAGAACAAACTCAGTTAGTGTATGCTGTCACAGCCATATTTGCTGTGAAGAACTTGTATACATTCTATATGTCTACAACAACATAACAGAGTAAACACAACAGTTTTCTGTAGGGATCTTTATTACACATCAATATTAGTCGGACAGACTTTTTTATTTATTCAGTTAACACAGTAACAGTATACCTACTAACAGTAAGCAATGTACTCCTTCTTAGCTATTTGCACAATATACTGCAAAATAGATTTTTACTTACCAGCCTGTCGGTGCAGCCTCAGTAGTCTGTCGGCATGGACTTCTACATTATTAGCCCTCTCTGCTGCAGTTGTAGGGGAGAAAAACAAACATTATGCATACCTATTACACACTCAGGCTAGTATTTGCTACAAACTACTTGATAGTGATACTTACTCACTACTGGTGCATTCCATGCTCATGCACCTTGGATCCACTGGGGCAAGAGTGCCTCCTTCCTCTGCTTTAGGTCGGCATAATGGTGCCATACCTGCTCACCAGTCAGGGGGATGCCAGTAGCACAGGTAAGATCATGAGCGAGACAGTCCCAGGCCTCAGGTTTGAATTGTGAGCCCTGGTACTGGCCCTGCAGCAGACTCTCATCATGGTTTTCTACAAGGAGTCCAGCCATGACCCTGGACTCCTAAATGATCCAGATCTGTACCTGAAAGCTCTCTCCTTCACCTACACCAGTCATAGTACCTGCACAGATGAACTATAACAGATTCTGGCTGTATTCCTGCCTGTGCCATTTAAATAAGATGATATTTCTGCCCTTTGCCATCATTGGACTATTTTGTAAATGCTAAGCTCAGCTAAGTAGTGCACAAATCCCCTAAGCTGAGTTGAACAGTGCTTAAAGGGGTAATTGCTGAGCACTGCTTAACAGTGCACAAATCAGCTTAGCTGAGCTACCTGCTGCTTAGCATTCACATCTAAGTAATGCTTAAACCTGGTAAGCATAGCTGAGCATTGGTAAGCATTGCTCAATTTTCATTTTTAAAAAATATCAGAATAATGACTTCATTTAGTAAGTGTATATGATTTAGTTTACATGACATGCCTCTGTGCTTTTATTACATTAACAAGGGGTGTGACTATACTATACTGTATCTGACACGTGTATACATGGGTGGTTTCACATGTTATATGAACTCACTTCCATTTTACACCAGGTACACTGCCCTGGTTGACAAAAATCAATTACTACATACTTTAAGATGAAAATAATGATTTTAACACTGCTTTCCCATGAAAGACTAAATTGCCTGTCTTGGTACTTAAATCGTGTACGCCTGCATGTTAAGCTGGGACTCAAACCACCACACTATCTCAGTTTGGGGATTTTTAGCTGTATATTTTTATCTCCTCTGGGGTGTTTAAGCAATGCTAAGCAGAGGGCCATAACACGTCACATACTCAGCTATGCTTAAACATGCCTTAGTATGGAAAAATATTTAACTATGTCCTTGTACACCTTTGTTATTCTAGGATGTTGACGGGTATATGAGATGGGCATCTGGGAATTTTGCAGACACCTATACAGTTGAGTGCTTTGCCCATACAGCACTTTCACATGACGGACATTTCTGTTTCAGTCTTCACACCCTGCAGGAAGTCCATGTTATTGCAAACCTTTTATTCTGTCCACTGTAGTGCGATCTTGGAGTTGGTATATTTAATTTATGGGGGGTGGGGGCAGAGCCCCCCACATGGGGGGTGCAGGGGGGCTACTTTGGAGAAGTTTTTTTGTTTGACCCTAGCTAGAGGGGGGGGCAGGGGAGATACTGACTTCGAAAGTGACCACTTTGTGGTCAGATCCTACCAGGGAGAATGATACTGTAGAGGTGCTGCAATGGTTACTCATGTTGGCTAATACCAAGTCCAAGATATTATCACTTCTTGTGGAGGTATCGACTAGCTGTTCCAAGACATTTATTTATTTTATATTTTTTATATTTGGTAACCGGGAATGTTCGACTGGGCACAACTCCTTTTTCAGCAGAGACCCAGGGAGAAAAGCTCCAGTTACAGCACATTACTAATTCATTATATGACAAGTATTACATATATTTGCATACGAATAAAGCATAACAAAATTAAGCTGAGATTATTCAGTGAACTGTACATCAGTAGATATATACAGAATGATACAATATTATAGAGTATACATAATTATCATCATTTGGAAGTGGGAGAGGAGATGTGAAAGAAATGTGAAACTAGAGAAGTGAGAGTAACAAGAATATGAGAAGTCTAACAAATGAAAATGAAGGAGGAGATATGATAAAATTAAGGAATCTCTGGACAGTTGCATTCTGGCATGAGTAGTTTTTTTTCAGTCTATGGTTGGGTAGTTAAAGTCACCCAACATCAGGGTAAATGGTTGAGTCTTGATAAATTTGAAGAGGTCCAGATAGGTGGAATGGGCATCTTGAGTCAAATTTGGGGCCTGTAGCTAGCTATGATTTAAATAGGGGTCTTGTCAACGGTTAACTGCACCTGGAGTATCTCCTGTGTGTCATACTTTTTTGACAAACCTGGAGGTGTGTATGTGTCTTTAATATATATTGAAACCCCACCTCCTTTGGCTTTGTTGCCCACATTTTGGAGTCTGAATGTATGACAGGATGAGTAACTAGGTAAAGCTGGGGTGCTCTTCACATGCTTTGAACCAGTTTTCAGTGACTGCACAAATTTCAGCATCTTCCAAGGTTAAGAATGCTTGCAATGAGTGCAGTTTCATGTTTAGACTCGTAGCTTTTAGCAGCATGACCTTTAATTTGCGTTTTGTTGAAACTTTTATGTTGGTTTTATTGACCTCAGGACTTTTCCTAAAAAAGGCACTATGGGGGAGGCAAGGGCCTTTGCCAGAAGCCTGTTGATGAAATGGTAGGGAATGTGTAGCTTGTTAGAACTAAAATGAACAGGAACTGATAAGATGGTAGGAAATCTGCAGCTTGTAGGAATGGTATAAACAGGAAATGATGAGATGGTAGGGAATGTCTACCTTGTAAGGACTGGCAAAAACAGGAAATGATGAAATGGTAGGGAATGTGTAGCTTGTTAGAACTGGTAGGAATGGGAAATGATGAGATGTTAGGAAACATGGCACTTATAGGGACTGATAGAAACTGGAAATGAAGAGATGGTGTGGAATGTGTAGCTTGTACAGACTGGTAGAAACAGGAAATTATGAGATGGTAGGGAATGTGTAGCTTATCTGAACTGGTAGAAACAGGAAATGATGAGATGATAGGGAACGTGTAGCTTGTATGGGCTGGTAGAAACAGGAAATGATGAGATGGTTGGAAATGTGTAGCTTGTAGAGACTGATAGAAACAGAAAAGGATGAAGTGGTAGGGAGTGTAGTTTGTAAGGACTGATAGAAATTATGAGATAGATGGTAGGGAGTGTGTATCTTGTGGGGAGCAGTAGAGACAGGCAATGATGGATGATAGAGAATGTAGTGCTTGTAGGGACTGGTAGGAACAGAAAATTATGAAATGGTAGGGAATGTGTAACTTGTAGGGACTGGTAGAAATAGGAAATGATGAGCTGGAAGGGAATGTGTAGCTTGTAGAGAGTGGTAGAAATAGGAAATTATGAAATGGTAGGTTATGTGTAGCTTGATAGAACTGGTAAGAACAGGAAATGACGAGATGATAGGGAATGTTTAACTTGTAAGGACTGGTAGAAACAGGAAACAATGAGATGATAGGGAATGTTTAGCTTGTAGAGACTTGTAAAATCAGGAAATGATGAAATGGTAGGGGTTACATAGCTTGCAGAGAGTCATAGGAACAGGAAATGATGAAATGGTATGGAATGCGTAGCTTGTAGGGACTGTTAAAAATGAGAAATGATGAGATGATAGTGAATGCGTAGTTTTTAGGGACTGGTAGGAATAGGAAATGATGAGATGGTAGGGAATGTGTAGCTTGTAGGGACTGGTATGAACAAGAAATGAGATAGTAGGGAATGCATAGCTTGTAGAGACTCATACGAACAAGAAATGATGACATGGTATGGAATGTGTACAGTGCCTAGACTGATATGAGCAGGCAATTATGAGGAGGTAAGATAAGTGTAGCATGTAAAAACTGGTACGGGATTTATATAGTTAGGCAGGAGAAGTGTAGGATGTATGAAGTGGCAGGAACAGCACACCGTGAGGTAGTAGGAAATATTTCACATGCAGGAACTGGCAGGAGCAGTAAATTACATGTTAGGGAAAATGCAGCATGTAGGCTGTAGGAGCAATAATACACGCAGTAATCTAATGTAGGAGCAATAATACAAGCAGTAGTCAAATGTAGGAGCAATAATACAAGCGGTATCCAATGTAGGAGCAATAATACAAGCAGTGGTCTAATGTAGGAGCAATAATACAAGCAGTAGTCAAATTTGTTTCTCATTGATGGCTACTTTATGAATGCAAGTCACAGCAACAGCATCTGAATGCAGAGTTTCAGATAAAATCCATGTGTAGTGTGTGTGTGTGTGTGTGTGTGTGTGTGGTTTGTGTGTGAAATCTTGGTCTATAGGTCTGTACAAATGTGATTAACCAAAAAAAAAAAAAAAACGGAATAAAAATATTGCTTACTAGGGACTGTATGAAAACTGTAAAATGACCACAAAATAATATGAGCACAATGCCAACTAAAATTAATGTTGACACCCTTGTAGTGTAAAACTCTATTAAAAACATTGTAGTTAAGAGCTCTCTGGTTAAACGCTTTAGTCTTTACACATAAGACATTATCAGAGAATGGAATGAGGTTACAAATTTGAACATGGACTCACAAAAATAGCATTAAGAAATCTATGACTAATAAAACACCAAAGATAAACTACACTGTTTTCTGTAGTTTATGGACTTCAAAACTGACTTATGAATATTTAAACTACTGGGCATTTGAAATGACTTCTGTACTCAATCTTCTGAGTATCTGAACTGATTTTCTGGCTTGAAAGTATCTGTCATAATACTAAACCCTTGTAAATTTCCTTCAAGTTCCATATATCTCTTTAACCTTGGTTCCCAAGACTTTTACCATCTAAATAAGTTATTTTTGTACTTGCTTGTCTCCAGTTCATTTTTGTAACATTTTCCTCACATTCTGTTAGCATTTCTCATCTTTATCAGTGCTTTGGCCTGAAGTTTATTTCACTGAGCTCATTTGTATCCTTCACTGAAACATCCCTTTCTGTTGAAATTGCAAAATACTGTAAAATGTGAAATATAAAATGAAGATATAGACCTATTTTAATATGGCTGCATCGCTAGGCCTTTACAAAGAGAATACTGTATTTATGTAGGATTTATTTTGTCAAAGCTATATTTATGTGAGTCCTTATCTCACACTATGTAGTTTTCTTTATCACATCTCAGTCCTCTCTATTTCTTCTCTGCTTCCATTTCCATCCATTTTTTCCAGCTTCTCTAGATTTCTATTATCTCTAACATAATCCAAGCAAATAATATTTTGCCTAAGAGGGATATATGAGGGGTGGTGATGCAAAAGAAATGGAAGATTTACAGATATATAGATAATATGGCATGACCATGGTCACAGAAAAATAGCATGCTATGTATCACATGCTAATGCCAAGCAAATGAGTATCCACATTCTAATGACAGCAGTTGTATATGCAAATGATGAAATGAAACATGAAGGTGTGATTCAGTAACATATGAAATTAACTCATAAAGATGTGTTTATCAGCTATTCTCAACAGCAACAATTTTTTGGTGTACAACAGTATCACTGAGACTAAGATGATAGGAGTAGCATCTGCAGTAGTTGGACAGCATGTTTTAGTGGCTGCCTTAAGAGCTAGTTTCTATAATGTTGCATGTCTTCATCCTCCATGATGCAGAAGGGTCTGTTAGTGGCTGACCTACCATCACCTCTATGACTAGGAGATTGTGTTGTGTGACCAAAGACACCACACAGTTAGGAGGCATGCTTTCCTTATACAGAATCAAGGATGATACATTGAATGGCAATCTCAGTGGACATGAAGGATTGTATAATATTAAACCGTCTTTGCTACATGGATATTTTGTATCTGCTGAGAAGCACATTATGAGTTTTACATGCATTAACCTCATTTATCTAACAGCAGTTCCTTGACATGATGCTCCTGCATGTGGAGGAGCATATTGGGTTTCCATGAACAGGAGAGAAAAGACCGACCTCTGTGGAGGCATTCTGTGATATAGTCCATCGGGGATGATTGACTCATATTGTTATGAAGCCCTCACCTGCTCTACACAGCCTCTGGTAAACCAATTGGAAGGACTTGTATGTCATCAAATAGTGTGCAGCACACAGTGTATTATGTGTAATGTATCTGTGCACATTATTCTCACATCTAGTACGCATTTGACCTATACTGGTATTTTGTATGTGGTGACCTTGCACAAGGTCATCTAGTTCGCAGGTGCACACATTGACACCCACAGAGTTCTTAATACTGTGAACCCATGAATGTAGGTGTCAGACCACTCATAATGGTGTCCACTCTTATGTGTTGCAGGTGATGTTAGATGCACTTTATGCAATGCAGTGGATAGGGAGGATGAAGGTGGACCAGTGGCTGAATGCCCACATTGACTACTTGGCATATCTCTTTTTGTGGCTGACAATGTCATATCATACATGTCTGTCCCCATCCACTGGCCCACCCGAGACAGGAGCAGCCCATGGTGTCAAATATGGAGGTTACTGATATCAGGATAGTTCTCCCAGGGCCAAACTTACAGGTTATCTTCATTCCTCCTTATCCTCCATCATTGTTTAACTTACTTTTTGTATTACTGCCTATCTTCTGTTTGTTGTCCAACCATTTCCATCATCAGTTATCCATCCTCTGTTGGTCCATTTCTCTCCATTGTTGTTCCTATTATGTGTCACAATCTCCTCTGTTATTTTAGCATGTGTATATTATTGTTTGTTTGTCCCTGCTACCTTCTCCTTACCCACCATCTTACCTACAACTTTCCTTTGCTATCTTCCCCTCTACCCCCTTTTTTAAGTGATCATCTGTACCCACAACAAAAGTATACTATTTTTATACCACAATTATCCCCCATGCCTGTTATCCTTCTCTGTGTTCTTCTGCTCAGTGTTCCTCATTTCTGCCTGCAGTATTTCCCCTTTTCCATACCATTTATATTTTGTTTTCAATTTCTGCCTGTGCCATTCCCCCCCTACCAATTTTATATGATAAAGTGACTTGTCTTTTTCTGTGGTGCCCTTGTATGGGCTGCCTGTAGTGCTTGGGTTGCAGCTATGGGATGCGTTGATGCTCATGTGAATGTGCATATTACTGAACACACCACCTGATGCTTTCTATGAATTACATGACCACTCATAGCAAGATTGTTCCAGCAGTGTTGGTTCTGTCGTTATCATGGCTGGAAATATTCATAACACAGAATTGTCTCTAACTTGGCAATGATGCATTGGATCTCATGCATGCCTAATCCCCCTTGGGGGATTATTATACTGTTTACCACTGCACTGACACATTATGCTTTTTCTGAATAACTATTTTTCTCCCAAATTAACTCTATCTCTTCTAAACTATTAATTCACATTTAAGGATTCTTGTATGGCATCGTTGGCCAATGTTAAAATGGTTGACATATGATTGGCTTATTATAAATCTATGAACCTTTGAAAAAACATGAAAATAGATGATGAATACAAAATTACAATACTAAGTGTATGTTAAGTGCACATGGTCTCTATTCAAGAACATCCCTACCACATTTTTTCTGCTTTCCAGTCACTCAGAAAGACTATATTGTGTACGGGTAGCCTACACTTTGTTGTAACCTTTATGAATCCCACTCAGTGATTAAAGCTGCAAGAAAATCAGTAGAAAAATAAAAATTAGGAGAAAGAAGGTGTGAGTTATGCCTGTGTTGTCTGTTCACTCAGAATAGTGTACACTTATTATAGCCATTAATGAATCACAGGGCAGATCTAAAAAACAACTTAGCAAACAAAAGGAAAATTATAACAGCAAGAAAGCGCTGACCAGAAAAAGGTACATGAAGTCTAAGACTGCAGCATCTGGGTGTATACCCTGACCTGTAAATGCAATCTCAGAGTAAGATTGAGAGTGAGCTAAACATCAGATATGTGGAGGGCATAGCCCCTCATCAGCAGAAGAAACACTACCCCTGAAACAACATTTCAATTCCTTAATAGCAACCTTCAAAACTTGTTAAATAATGACAGCACTCAGTATTTTATTTTTGTAATACTCACAGTTAAGAATCTCACACTTACGACAGACAGCCCTAAATGGCAAAATAAAAAATAACCACATAAAAAGAATGGAGTTAAAGAGATAAAAGCAAACAAGAAAGAACTAGAAAATACCTACAAATGAAAACATATCAATGCATACATAACTAGACACAAACTCAAAGAACTAAACTAAAGAAATGAAAGAAATAAAATAATATTTTATTATTGCGCAAAAATGATAAAAAAATGAAAATGAAGACTATGACATCACCACTAGAAAAAGAAGAAAAGATAACAGATAAAATTAAACATGGTCATCTTCAAGATATCTGCCAAAGAAGAAATAATAAGTGAAAACAAAGGAACAAGGCACAGAAAAAATAAATATATACCCCAGAATACACAACCCCAGCACAATAACCATCCACAGCACAAAGAGCAGTACAAAGCATGATAAACATACTAAATACAGAATATACATGCAATTGTGGCATATACCACAAAAAGACCACAACATCAAACCCAAAAACACAACCAAATAATTGAAAAACATCACAAAATATGAAATGCACTCATACATAAATATAGTAAATACCCATACACATAACACAATACCACATTAAATATCTGCCCATACACGGCCCTAAATCACACACATATATCCAAACACACATACGCACACACACACACACACACACACACACACACACACACACACACACACACACACACACACACACTACAACAAACCTACAAACCACAACAGTAAATAAAAAATAAAAACATGTATTAAAATACAGTTTACATTTATACATACTGTGGAATAGCTCTCCTGGTGACCTCTTCAGGGAATGCAGAGCTACAAACTAGAGGCAGTCTGGGAGTAGAATCCACACCTGCTGCAAGTGGAAGAGAACACACTCCCTTCCTATAAATAGAAGGGCTACAACTGAAATGTTTTCCTCCCAAACAAAGGGACTTTGCAATGAAATATTGGAGACAAAGAGAAAGAAAGAGAGAGAGAGAGAGACAAAGAGATGTAGGTCCCTCAGAGAGAGAGAGAGAGAGAGAGAGAGAGAGACTGAGCCATGGATACACTTGCAAAAGCCTGATAGTAGATTAAAAGAATCTCAGAGTTGGAAACTAAGAAGTGGAAGGCCTCAAAAGAAGTCTTGGACTGTCTATTTAAATAAATCAAGATAAATTTGGGAACTAAAATAGATTGTAAACTTTTCTCCACTATACCAATATTGACAGCCAGCCAGAAACAGAAGCCAAACTTTAAGAAAAACACAGGTACCTTCCTCTCATGGAATAAAAAGGAAAACATACAGTGCCCATGGTGAAAAAAAATATTTTCATGATTTAACCTTTACTGAGGATAATCCTGAAGAAGTTGAAAAGCAAATTCCTGTATATACAGAATAAGAGACTATTATCTTAAATGACCTCTAGATAAGTCATGTTAATTTGAAATAAAAACAAAACCTTAAGTAGGCTAGAGAACACAGAAAGAATAGATGGGTAGCAAAATAACAGAACATATCTACCACATGTTTATTCTTTGAGCTAAGAACTGATCTGCTATATACAGTAAGCAAAGACAAGGTACAGGATCTGAACTGGTTGTTAATTCCAAAAGCCTTTTCCAATGATTATAATGAAATTAGCACTCAGCCACATTTTGTGTAGGCATATAGGACTGGACAAGACAAAGGTTTTAGTTCTGGTTACATTTTATTGGCCTGGTATTACAAAGGACATAAAGAACTTTTATGCAGCCTACTGTGGTTACCAAATGGCAGCATCAAACCAAGACTCAGGAATCCTCTGAGACCTTGACACATTGTAGAGGTCCCTTTTGAATGCATAGCAATGAACACTGTAGGTCTACTTGTGAAACTGAATAAAGGTCGTCAATATACCCTGGTGATATTTGATAATGCAATAACATTTCATTAAAAAGTACCCCTGCAAGCAATCGATATAGACAAGCAATGTCACAAAAAAAAAAAAAAAAAAAAACTAACAGTGCTCTTCTCTAGGTTGGGAATTCCATGAGAAATTCATACTCACTAATTCAACCCCTTCATGTCCAGACTCCAGAGGTCTGCAAAAACGTGTCACTACTTGAAAGTGAAATAGTGAAGAATGTTTGTATACCATCTTCAAACAAATGGGATAGTTGAACACTTTAACAAAAATTTTAAAGTTTACATTATGAAAGGCTATACAGTTAGATGAGAAAAATTGGGAACAGCTGCTGACATCTCTTTGCTGAAAGAGTAGTAACCCAAGCCTCTATAAGGTTCACAACATTTAAAATGCTCTATGGCAGATATCCTGGAGTCTTGCTAGATACAGCAAAAGGAAAATGGGAGGAAACAACAACCCTCTTTAAAGTCTAATTGTGCATTTTAGGACAGGCAGTGCAGATTTAAACCTGTGATGCATGTAGTGAGAGGACATATGAAGAGGACACAGCAGGCACAACAGGGAATATATATAATAGAAATGGTCATCTAAAAGAGTTCAAAGCAGGAGATAGTATATCTGTATTGGCAAAGTGATATGATCTATTTGAAGTAACAGGTAAATTAACTGAAGTGAATTACAAGTTGAGACAATTTGGGAAAAGGAAACCAGAAGTACTTATTTTTTTCTTGTCATAATTATGTTTGATGGCAAAGTTCAGGTTCCTATACCATATCCTGAAGTAAAAATGGGGGAGATACTATCAGTGTCTCAGAACAAGCAAATAAATGAAATGGACTCTGAAATAAGGACATATTCTTAGAGTTGCTTAGCAAAACCAGTTTAATTCACTGCAGCATTGAAACTGTACCTAGAGGGAAAGAACAGTTAAAACCATATTAAGTACCACAGTCTCAGTGCCAAACAATTAGGATTGAAGTAAGAAAGATGCTTAAGCTTTTACTTACAAAAAATGCAAGAATAAGTGAAACAGACCCCTTGTACTGGCATGCACTGCAAATGTGGCTAAACATTTTCCTGTGACTTCAGAAAGCTAAACAGAATATCTAAATTTGATTCAGATCCTTTGTCCCAAGTGGACGCACTTTTTAAAAAGCCAAGGCAAGGTTTCTTTTCACTTTTGACTAAACTGAAAGTTAATGGAAAAATACACACTCACCAGAAGCTAAGGAAAATGCATTCTCTAAATTTATTGGCTGTCATATATTTGTTGTGACCCTACTTTCAGCTACTTTTAACAGTCCTTTACACTTATTTTGCCCTTTCAGGCCTGACATTTGCTCCTAAGCAGTCACCATTTCTCTTTTCTCATTCTATGAACGTCTTTCTTCCTCCTTTCTCATCATCTGCCTGTTCCTTGTTTCCTTTCTTCTCTACCTATCATGCCTTCCTCTTCTTTTCTAAACTGGTACTTTGCTTTCTCCATCTATGATACTCTCTTTCCTTTCTAGGCAATCAAGCCTTTACAATTTCTATCCTTGCTAGTCTACATTCGCCCATACCACTCAATAATCTGTTGTTCTTTCTCTATCTTTACAGACTTTCTTGCATCCCTCTAAGGGACATAGACCGTGTGCAGCACAGCAATGTAGTGTTCATAATTAAATACTAGGCTAGCTGCCCTTATGGACCATTCTAAGCCTAGCCAATTTCTCAAAGGTGAGAATCAAACCCTACACCTTGTGTCTGTGAAGTAAACACTTTTAACCATTAAGCCAAACCTCCCCTGACCTTAACCATTAAGCCAAACCCATAATTATACTGCACAATACAATTGGTCCATTTCTATTTGTTACTGCCAGCCCATGTTATAGAAGATCTCCCTTAGCCCTTGACTTCTGCTTCTTTTCAACTTCTTTTAATCTTGTCTATGTTAGTCAAATGGTCATTCTTATTCTCTGGCATCTTTTTGCATTAGAAATATCCCATTGTCTTCTTCCCATTAATGTACATTCATTACTATCTAGTACTAAACTCTCTCACCACTCCACTATGGTACAGGCTTACATCTTCTTCATGCCACTATGTGATACAATCTTATAGTTCAACTTATTGAATTTAAACCTAAGAGGGATCTCCATCCATTTTGCTCTAAACTAGAATCACAAATCTCTTGTATAACCACATTTCCCCATCAATATTCTCATTCCTTTTTTCAGCAGTACAATTAGTGAATTCCTCCTGTTTGGCAGTTTCATTGACTAGTTCCCTATTCATATCATGTTTTGTATTCAATGGTTTGAAATATTCATTGATTTTACCTCTGTGACTCTATAGACACCTCTGTGACTCTATAGACATCTTTGGGTCTTCACTCCTGCCACTGTCTAATAGCTTACTCCAGTTTTCCTCATCTCCTGCCCTCCTTACCTCACCTGAGGATTGACATATGTTGCACAGTCTGTCTGCTTTCCAGTAAGTTTCATCAACTTTGAGTTGCCAGGGAATAGTAAACTGTTACTTATTATTTCTTATCCTCCTTTCCTGACATCTGCTTCTGTCTTAGATTTTCATCCTTAGTGTATTTCTCCCTCCTTTCACTTTACAGTCTTTTTATCCTCTCCGCCAAACAGTCTACTTATGTTGTGCTGACAAGGTCATAAGAAGACAGAAATGTGCAGTTCCACAGCTAGTAGCATTTGCGTTTCACTTGGTTGGCCTGAATCTGTCCATAAAGACTTAAAAAGGAAAAATGAAAAAATCATGGATATTCAGAAGCCATATAGCTGAAACACTTGATATCCTTAAGGGGTCATGTACATATATGCCACGGGCATCTATTGCAGGAGATTCAAGGTACCACAAGTGAAAACTTTAGCTTGGCTAGGTTTTTCCTGTAGTTTTTACTAATTGGTTTGTCTGTGTGACTTTTTTACTTTTTGATTAATTTATCTTCTCTGCAGATCTTCTACTTTCTGCTGCTCATAACTTTGTTCAATAGCAGCACCATCCCTCTCTTTTCCTATGTAAATACAAGACTCTCCAAATCATTGCCTCCTGGACCATTACTTCTGCATATACATTTCCCTTCAGACTACTTGATAGATAATTGGATGCTTTGCTGGTCTGTCTTTCTATTTCCTGACCAGTCAATTTCTTCCTGAAACTGATGAACTTCTCCGCCATGAGTACTGGGTGAGTGGGCTGAACTTGAAGACATACTCTGAAAGTGTCTATTTTCTTCAGTTAAAAGAAATTCCTTATCTTGCCTTTCCATGCTATTATAATGATGGCAGAATGGGCAAACTGCAAGGACACTGCCTTACAACTCTCCGTGAACTTGCTAGCAATTATCTCTCCTCTTATATAACATCCATGAAAAATCCTGAAGTATTTACCCAGGGACTGACTGTCTTAGCTGTCCTTGAAAAAAAGGATACAACTAAAGGGTGGATATTGGTAAAGTGTTAATGTCCATGAGGCTTAACTGCCTTGCAACTCCTATGAATCATTTGATTTGCATGCCTTCATAAAAGGCTAAAATATGTACTGGTTGATAGGAACTGACACTCTTTCTACCTGTCTGTGTATTCTTTTAATTCACTTGATAACTTGTCCGGAATCTGCATACAGTTCTCCATGGTGTGTCTGTTGAATAATTGAAGACTGCAATTGCCGCATTCAGAACTGTGGAACTGGAAGTGCAAATGAGGGGACTCTATATTAACTCTGAAATTGTACTTCTTGGCATATTTCCCTTACTCCATGGAACAATAATCTTTGTATATATAAGATGCAGTGAGGTAAGTGGCACAGCCCTTCATGTTAGGGAATAATGGGGGTGGGGGGTGAAGCCCTGCAAAAATGTTTTTAAAGTGTAGCAGAGAGTCTCAGAATTCATATAATTCTGTCTAAATCACATTTTAATTTTGAAGTGTCAGGCTTCATATTTTCCATCTTGCACTTCTGATAGAGAGCCATTTTATTATACTTTGAAAAAGAGATCATAGCTTCCTCTTAGCTACCGAGTACACGATCCAGTGCCTTGGGATTTTCCATATCTTCTAACTTTTTCACCTACATCTTAAGCTGTTTTTCCAGTAAGGCAAATCATTGATTACTTTCTTTTTTTATTAGTCATTAATGAAACACTCCTTTTCATCTTCCATTTCTATAAACTGCTATCACTGATCCCTCAGCTTTCCTTACTGCACTTCCATAACATCAGCCACCATGGCACATTGGTTCTTCTGCTGAATAGCATTTGAAATCCTTCAGGTTCTTCCCTGCTTTCCTGATTAATCTTTCGATTGTTAGCTGAGGTTGTTGTGCCTGCAGTGCAGTCATCAGTTTTGTTTTTCTGACATGCATAAGGAGAACAGAAATTAAGTCGCCATACATTGAGGTGCTGGCCATATCCTCTAGCAATGAATACGTCACCTGCATGAAAAGCTATGCGTCTCTTGTCCAAAAGTTTAAACTACTGAAATTTTGCAATCTAGTGTATATGTCATATAAATAATTTTTATTTCTTTTAGTATGTAAATCATCATGTATCAGTTGTTTAAACTGTATGCCTTAGTGAGGATCATGGTGTAGCAAGTTGCTCAAGAAAGACAAAAGTCATCAAACTTAAACATTACCTGCAGCAGTTCTTGGCTAATCCTATGAAATCATTAAATATTCCTTGATAAGTTGTATGATGCAATCTTTCCATTTTATACAAACCCAATGCCTTATCAAGGTGGGCATTCGTGGATAGCTCACATGGTAAATGCTTACAGGAGTACTCTCTGTATGTGCCCAAACCACCTAAATAGAATATTTTCTTTTTGGAGCTGTATTGTGAATTTCAAGCTGATAGGTACCTTACCTTGCCATGAAGACTGAGGCTAGAAACCATGTACAGGAATGTCATTTCAAGTGCTTGTATTGCCGACTTAACTCCTTTAACATAACTGAGGATGTGGAAATTGAGGAGTAATATGAAAGCTTCATCCTATGGCTCAGCTTTTGTTTAACCACTACTGTATGATACTGTGGCTGCACTACTATTACCTTGCAGCCATTCACTGGTCAGTTTCTTGATTGTCATTTACTTTCACTTGTGAAAAAGACCCTAAGATACTTAAACTTCTCCAGCTGGGATATCTGCTTTTCTCTTGCCTGTAGAGATTAATTCAGTCCTTTCTGGGAGGGAACCAATAATTCTGACTTTGAGGTGTTGATTAACATCCCCACTTTTCAAACCTAGTACAAACATTAGAGTCACTGGTTTCTGTAGCACAACATCATTGTCAGACAATAAAGATGCAAAACTCATTGCATCATAATGGAAAACTGGATGCATTCCTACTCTTTACTCTTCCTTGCTATTCTGTTCTTGAAAATTATGAGCAGGAGGAGAAGCAAGACAGCTACCTCAGCAGAGGCTTAAGGCTATTGAAGCCTACCTGACTATATTTGATAACCCCGAACATGCAGATTTAACTGCAACACCTCAAACTTGGGAATGAGTTTAGAAATTAGCAATGCAAAACTGTGTCACATTTCCTACTTAAATAGTATTATGTCATACCAGGCACATTATTTTAATCTTTTTTATAAACATCATTGTATTTATTTGTTTTTGCACTACCAGAGCTCCCAAGTTCAACTGATTTTCTTAAAGGTATGCATGAATAGACTGTAATGTGTGGCCATGTGACAAAGGTCATTACAATTGCCTTGTAGAAGAGAAAAAAATCAGTCACATGCTTCCATAGCTGGAATAGGTCTATTCAGAGGCAAACAATCATGACCTCTGATCAGGGCACATGAATGTGTTGAGACAAATAGGCAAAGCACAGTGAATCCACATATCAGCTGACATACAACTCCCTATGATATATATATATATATATATATATATATATATATATATATATATATATATATATATATATATATAGCCATATACAATACATGCAAAACCTAATACTGAAACAAAGCTCTTGTTAAAACATTACACATATTAGAAATGATAGCCACTAAGTGTTACCATCTCATTGGACTGCCTATTTGAGTCAGCTGCTATAAAGCCAAACAAATTCCCAACATATATCAGAACAAGTATTTATATCCATGTGAAGCACAGATACCTTAATAGTCTTAGCTTATACTTGGGAAAAGATGGCAGGAAAAAAGTAATTAAAAAATGTTTGCTTTGTGAATACAAAACTTACTAAATGCTTCAGTCCACATTTTTGCAAACTCATTATGTCTCTTTGGAGCCTTTGTAATGCCTTAAATCTAAACAAAGAACTGCCAATAAGTAAATACCATTAAACAGAATTATTTATGAAAGCAACTTAACAGTGTATGTGTGCATGGAGCTATGGGCTGCAGTCAACAGTGCCTCATTAATTTATTTCAGACAAAGCCCACTATTACGTCTGAAGATAACGCAAAAAATGAAAAACTGCTTCAGGCATGTCAGTAAATCTAAGAAACAAACTAATGATAAAAAAACATTTCCCTTAGAAGGAAGGAAGTACTAAACAGTGTCTTGCTACTCTTATGTGTAAAATGAGATGAAGCATTGATTCATTTATTGGAAATATTTCTATGACCAGAACACAGCACTTATTTTTAACAGTTGGTGCACAATGGAGCAAACAATTAATACACAATACTCTACTAATGAAATCTAGAAATGAATTATTCATACATACATATAAATAGGAAATGTGTAAAAATGCTGAATTTCTTTTGAAAGGCATTATTTTCAACATGACTTTTTATTGTAATCATTCACAATACCAGCTTCTTCATTATTTTCTGCATTTCTTGTTGCCATTAAAGCCATCTTTAAGTACCTAAGGTCTTAACTACACATACACAGATGAACTATATCAAAAGATACTTGCAAACAATGAAAACTATATAGCTGTTAAAAACTGTATTCACATAAAATGTACAGTACTGGGTAGAGCTATATTAACTATATAGTCATAAATCATTTACAGTACATTACACCAGGTAGTGATACAAAATATTTCTAGCTAATTTCCATCTTGGAGCTATTCCCGTTTATAACAATTGTGAAGATGCATTTAGATGCTTTATATAGCAAACACATTTGATGTTTTGTTAGTTTGCTGCCAGCAGAGACTAAATGACATATATCAGTTGCAAAAAATGGCCTCACACAGTTCTCTGAAAGAATCACAGAGCTGTATATGCACTGCCAATAGGAGAAGAAGTAGCCCACTCGCTTTTTTTGGTAAAAGCTTAGAAGGATGTGTATTCTGTTCCTACTCCAGGTGACTAAAATGATTGTTCAAATTGTTGACATTGCAGTGCATAATCAGGGGAGTTGCACTTTTAATTGTTCTACTGTTCAGAGGAGATGTTAAACTAAGGTCCCATCTGACTGAGTTGGTGGTATCTCAGCTGAATATAAAAGATCTCAAGGCATTTATGAAAAAAATAGTGGTGGATACTCCCTGGTGGCATAGCCGAGAACCCCCTAGTAGTATAAAGACCACCTAAGGTCTTCCCTGAAAAACAGGCCACTAGCACAGATGGACTAATACATTCAACAAAGGATAAAATAAATAAATGAATAAATAAGTATTTTAAAATCCTTTAAAACAGACAGCAAAATATCACTCATCTCTTTGAACTGCTAATGCTGAGATAAAAAAAAACAAGTTTATGTTTTTACATTAATAGGACACTAACAGTTTAATCAAGCCCATAAATGTACACCCTAATAGAGGATAAGCATAGAAACATAAACAGTGTCAAGAGACAGGTACTGTTTTGGATTCCTTTGTCTGCCATAAACCTACCTAAAACTGATACTGTCATTGTAAATACTTTATGTCATTATTAATCATTCCACCTTTGTCAAATCTATTGTTAAGGCCAGACTCTTCCATGCTTCTAAAACCTTCACAGTTAAAATTATACCTGTATATCTCCCCAAGCTATTCAACCTTTATTTTCAAATTACTTATCTTGTTTGTACAAAAAAACTCATCTTACTCATTTGCTGGTAGACAGGTTCAGCAAAAACGTAACCCCTGTGCCCCATCAGTAAATCAGGACATCTCCAGCACCTGCCCCCCTCTAGGGCGCAAGTCACCACTGCCCTCTCAAAGGCAAAAAAATACAGCCTCCATGGGACCTGATATCAGGCTGCATCCTACATGAACTCAGGCAGGAACTTGTGGCACCATTAGGCACCCTATTCAACCAAAGCCTGAGTACCAGCTTCATCCCAAATGAGTGGAGGACAACCACTGTCATCACTTTGCACAAAGGTGGTGCATTCACCAGTCCAGGAAATTAAAGACCCATCAGCCTAACTAGCCTGATTTACAAGACCATGGAATGGATTATCATGGACCTCCTTAACAAGGACACTGGCAACATCCAAACACTCGATTCCACACAGTTTGGTTTCATCAAGGGGAGGTCATGCCTGTTAAATTTGATTGACTTTTTTGAGACAGTCACTGAAGCCATGGATGATGGGAAGACAGTGCATACCACCTACCTTGACCTGGCCAAAGCCTTTGATACTATTCCCCACTCAGGTATAATAGATATAATCTCTCAACTAGTCATCAATCCATATGCTGCCAGATGGGTAGCAAACTTGCTCACTGATATAACCCACCTAGTCAAAATTGAGGAAGCCACCTCAAGCAGTAGACTCATAATGAGTGATGTACCCTGGGGATCAGTCTTGGGGCCTCTGTTATTTGTGATATACTTTTCTGAGGTGCAGGCCAAAACCAGTGGGCTATGGCTGACCAAGTTTGCAGATAACTGCTGGGTGCCGTCATCAATTTCCGTAGTGATGTGGACATCCTTCATGTGCGTTTCACCCAAACAAATTACTGGTGCTAAAAACATGGCCTCAAACTGAATGCCAAAAAATGCATCATCATCTCCTTTGGGGAGAGGACATCCAAGCAAATTATCACATCAATAAGAAGGTCCTCAGCATACAATCAGTTGTGAGGGATTGGACACCCAAGTTGATAGAAAACTGACTTTTGACCACCATATTGTCTACGTTGTACAAAAAGTTTCCTACATGGCCCACCTTATTAAGAAGGGTATCTCATCCAGGGACAAGGAGGTCAGAACATCCCTGTATTCTTCCCTTATAAGACCCATTATTGAGTACAATGTCCCTTTCAACATGTACCTCACAAAACACATGCAGCAGCTGGAGAGACCACAGAGGTTCCTCACTAGGAGCATTCAGAGCCGCAAATATCTACCCTACACAGATAGGCTAAAAGCCCTGTCCCTCTACTCAGTCTCATACAGACTCCTCAGAAATGGCCTCTGTCTGGCATACAAAGCAATCTCAGAACCTGCCTTGATGTGATTGCTGCATAGCTGCAAATCATGATCCACTCAAGTAACCAACATGCACGACCTCAACCTGGTCTGTGACATCAATATGACTTGTTGGTGGGACAGATTTGTGTCCCAGAGTCTCTGCTTTCTGTGGAACAGACTCCCCTCCTTCTCCATGTCAAGCAGAGTACCTCATTAACCCTTTTTATGTGCAACCTGGACAACTGGATGGAGAATAGAAACTACACTTTGGTATTCCACCTGTGTCCCTGCTAGACAGGGGCATCAGGTGCTGACTTGTTGGAAAATGGGCTAATTCTTGGTTAGGCTTGTAAGGGCCTTAGGTCCAATAGCCTAGTAACTTCCTATGATCCTATGGTTTACTAACTGCACTTCAAAATTTACTGTATTTGCCTTTATTTGAATATTTCTTTTATGTAATCAATGGCAGATTGTAATAGGTTGATTCGGCCGGCTGCCCAGGGACCATAGATTGAGGGGAGCTCATAATGGACAGGTTATTTGTTCATTTTATTTTATCATATTTTATTTACTTATTTATTTATTTATTTATTTGTGTGTGTGTGTGTGTGTGTGTGTGTGTGTGTGTGTGTGTGTGTGTGTGTGTGTGTGTGTGTGTGTGTGTGTGTGTGTGAAGCATTTCTTTATATAAGAAAGTAAAATAAAGTAAATAAACAAGTGCCCGGCAATATTAACGTTTCAAGCAGATATTGCTGCAGTGACCCCCACCCCACTCCCAGCCAGTTGGTGCATCTGAACAAACAATTCACAGGCTTTCTGCTCCATCATATGATGGATCAGACCAGAAAACCTGCAAATGCTAAATACTAAAAATATGGTTGTGGTGCAAAAGAACATTAGTAGCTTCATAGTGTATGTATGTATGTATGTATGTATGTATGTATGTATTTATTTATTTATTTATTATACCTAGCAGGTAGCCATATATGGAGAGCAGATAGACAGCTTGGCTTGCAGAATAAGTTCCTTGCTGAGGAGGTTGCACCGCTGGCATAGCAAATGAAAGTAGACGCTGTCTATTACAAAGCTAGACCTTCCTTTGAGATTTCCTCTGTTGAAAAGGCTGCACAAACACATAAAGATGCATTCATTAGTTTCCAAAGATCAACTCAGCTGAAAGGAATACTGAAGTGAAGGAAGACAGCAAGTTCATAAAATGCATATTAAAACAAATAATTGGTCAGAAATTCCATCAATATCAATAAATTGCAATTTGAAACCCAGCAGTAGCTGTCAGTGGTAAACTTTCTTCAGTAATTTGTGTACTTCAACTCAAACTTTCATGTATTCCTCTAGCAATTTCTAGAACATCTTAATGGTAAACATATTTTGTAGTATTAGAACTCAAAAATGAAAACAATTACTTATTTCAGCCGAGGGGGAGAGAGAGAGGGAGAGAGAGAGAGAGAGAGAGAGCTTCTGGCTAGAAACTTCTTCCTGACCTGTTACTAGATAAATGTGCCAAGGGTGATACAGTTCCTCTGTTGTTCTGTTCTTAAAAGTGTAGCCAGACTATGTTTGCCTGTACTTATGCCACTGATTTCTACACACGAGAGGTATTTTGCACTGCATTTGAAATTACTTTTAAGAATAATTAATAAATATATGCCAAAGTAAAACACTTGAAAAGTGTAAAGACGTTTGCTTAACAGCTTTCCTCAGTATATTGTCTGGTCTGTGGATAAATTCTATTTCCTATGTCTGTGTGTGTGTGGCAGAAATCTCAACTGCCCTTGATTTTGCAAAATGTCCCCTATTTTGTCTGCTCCTTGTAAAATCTGTGGCTTGCTAGTAAATTGTTTTGGATTGCGTTCACTCAGTAAACACAGATCTTGTGTTTCAGACTTTGTATCTATCAGAAAGTGTATATTAATACAAAACATGTTATTTTAGCAACGTTCATATTATATTTATTAGCATTTAAATATGTACTACTGTGAGATACTGTAACCAGACATAACTCTCATCTGTCCTTTATTTTGCAGAATGTCTTTGATTTTACCTCACTTTTTTAGTATGTTTCTTATAAAATTTGTGGTTGCCTGGCAAATCAGTGGGGGTTACAGTCAGTAAATAAAGACAAACATTTGAGTTTTAAGTTTCATTGTCTTCAGCAATTGCATGCTATTGCAAAACCTGTAATTCTAGCAATTTTCTAAGTATTTAAGAACAATATTTACAATCTATCCCTAATTTTCAACCTTTATGCCTCATTGTTAGTTTTTTTTTCCATGATTTTCCTTTTTTTGTAATAGGTTAAGAGCTATGTGGCAAAATATGTTTTTGTGTTTCTTAACTGAGTTTCTGATCATTGACTGCAAAGCACAAACAATATATTGCATTCAAAATATGAGGTACTGATACACAGCAGAGGTTAATTTCCTAGGTATTGCCATGTCTTAACTTTAGCAGCAGTGGGAATCTTCAATTCCGAATACAGACACACAGAGGTATAATTACAGAAAGAAAGTAAGTAGAATGGACCTTTGCACACAGAAAGCCTTTCTATCCTCCTCCAGTATAGAAGGTGAGGCAACTTTCAAGCTACAGAACAAAATGGAGAATTCAGTAGTATGCACACAATCCCACACTGAACTAAGCAAGACAACTATTTTATCTCCATAGCATGAACAGATACTTATAAGGCATCTCAGGTGTTCTTTTTTTCCCATACATTTTATTGTAACTTTTTTATAATAAAGTTAAATACATAACAGTTCTAAATAAGAATAAAAATAAGAGAACATTGAATAACATCCAACTATGTACAGTATCTACAAAAGTACAAGATATAAACCCCCAAGAAACATACCTCTCAACCTGCAGGTAACAGAATCAGCAACAAAGGACCTTAAAATCACGGACAATCAGGGGCACCTAATTAGCATAAGATGTTTATAATCAAATGAGCACATTAATGTACACGCCCACACATGTTCTGTTGCACATGCTCACACATTCAATTACGTAAAGACAGGGTTTCATTTGAGAACTTTTTTATTAAAAAGAGAGATAGGCACACACAAGCTTCAGAGTTATATAGACAAATACTCATAATATGGAAATATTCATATTTTCAGATGGCTTAATAAAATTCAAGTAATATATGGCCCACACCACCCTCACACGTCACACCCCAACAGTTCCATTTTTTATGAAGACAGGAACTTTTTGCAGAAGACAAATATTTAATATAGAAATGATATATAGAAAGCAATTTACATTCAGTAGTCCACCCTAGATAGCCTATTGACTACAAGTGTAACTGTGACATTTCTCCACGGTTAGACACAGAATGTCAGAGTAAAACTCTCATTTGACTTGATCACCTTGGCAAGGAAAGTCAATTTCTGCAGCTAATGCGGTGGAATTCTAAATAAAGCCAAAAATGATGGAGAGGGAAAGGACCAGAATCAGTTACAGTTTATAAATATTGCCCTCGAACTTAGCAGTTGACAGATAACAGGTTAGAAAGCTTAGAAAGTTGACAGAACAACAGATTTTGCATTATCAGCATGCATGTTCTTAAATATATGAACTATGGTACTTCATTTATTAGTGACTGCAATCTAGTCATCAACAACACAAATGCCATTATTTGCCACATAATAAAAAAAAAAAAGAAAAGTCTTCTCTCAACAATTTTGCTCAAGAACTCTGGATAAAGCCCAAAATAAAGAGGGGGAGACAAATATAATATCACATTCCATGAACAGTTTCTAAATATTGCTCTCATAAACACAGGCCATTGATAAAATAACAAGCTGTGCATTAGCAACAAGCTTAGAAAGCTGACAGAACGACAGATTTTGCATTAGCATCAACATACTTTATATCCGCATAGTACTATGCTCAGTAACAGTTATATGAATATATATATATATATATATATATATATATATATATATATATATATATATATATATATATATATATACATTTCAACTGCTAGACTCTCATTCCCAAAGTCTTTGCCTTTCATGATACATAGATTTGACTAGCTTTATATTAAAATGAAACTGCAGCTAACAGCTTATCTCTCTCTCTTCCTCAGCAAGTTATGGTAAGTGCCTTAAAAAGTCATCTTCTGTACCTGACTGCTGCCTGCAGCAATAAAAAAAGACTCACCTGGACATCGGTGATTTTTCACTGCTGATCATGTCAATAAAGAATGAACAATATTCACAAACCAACTACAGCACCGGGTGGGGGATGAAATGTAATCTTTAAATTCTCTCTGTGCTCTGTGTGGCTGCAGCAATGTCTGACCTCTTGTGAGTGAAAAATTTATCCAGGCAATTCATAACAAATCCTGTTGTTCCTGTGGTCCTTCCTTCTTTTAGTGATAATTCTGGCAGGAAAATATTGACAATCTCCATTTGGTGCACCCAAATCTTGTTTGATCATTCTAGATTATCTTCAGAGCGTGTGCAGCTTGTTTGTGAAATTATGGCCTTGATTTTAGATAATAATTATATTTTTTTCGAAGGGCAATACTTCCAACAAATAAAGAGAGTTGCTATGGGGGCAGCCTATGCCCCTGTGTATGCAAATATTGTTTTACTAGGGTGGGAGAAGGAATTTATTTTCGAAAGCAGGTTCTACTTGGATATTTTGTTTTACAGTAGGTACCTGGACGATATTTTTATTTTATGGAAGGGTACCAAAGAAAGTATTGCTGGTTTTATTGAATATCTAAACAGCACCACTCATTATTTGAAATTTACTCATGAATGTAATGAGAAAGAAATCCATTTTTTGGATACTACTATTATTAAGGATGCATGTTGTTTCAGATCTAAAGTGTATAGAAAGAAAACTTTTTGTAATTCTTATCTCCATTTTCAAAGTCACCACCCACTATACCAGAAAAAAAGTATTGTTAAGGGACAGGTGATTAGAATTTCTAGAATGACTTCTCATTTTGAGGACGTCATTAAGAATTTAGTGACCTCAAGAATATGTTTTTGGAGAGAGATTATCCACTGGAATTTGTGGAGGGTATTTTACAAGGGATTTTGAGAGAGTGGGGTTCGAAATATCAACCTTTGTTAGGTAGAGGTCTTTCTAAAACAAAAAATAATGAGAACAGAGAGTTCTTCCTACAATTTCTCCCAGGCATATGTGGTGCAATACAGTTCACATTATAATGACATAAGGAACATCCTTTGCAAGAATTGGAATATTTTTAGGGGTGACCCTAATATTTTACAAGCAGTGGGGGAAAACCTATTTTCTGTACTAAAGTGGGTCGCAGCTTGAAACTTACCTTGGAGGGTAATACGAACAACAGCAGTGTAAAATCAAATTAATTTACCAAAGCCTGTGGTTATTGTACACAGTGTAGATTATTTTGTCAGGTGTTAGTTTGAAACTTGACAATACAAACCAGGACACAGTATTTTTTAAAAAGGGGTAATTGTCACAACTAGTAAAATAGTTTATCTGGCTAAGTGTCATTCCTGCCCAGGGTTTTATGTTGGGAAAATTGAGAGGGCTCTCAGGTCCAGGATATATGAACATTTATATGATATTAAGAATTCAAAAGAAACTAATGCCTTATTCAGGCATAGTAAAATATGTAGTAATTTTTCTGGATTCAAGTTTGGGATACTGGATACAATAGAAATAAACCCCAGGGGTGGTAACTGGAAAAACACTTTAAACAAAAGGGAATTGATGTGGCAGCTTCATTTGGCAGCTTTGTGATTTTTTTCATAGAAATGTTTTTATTGGATTATTCAGTTTTTACAGTGTATGCCTTTTAGGGTACTTATTTATTCAAGGGATTTTTTTTTTTTTATTGGTGGGATTTTAACCTATCCTGTGTTACTGTAACATATTTAAATCCACATAACTGTTTGTATATTGTTCTGATGGAGTCAATTTTACTTTGATGAAAGCGCTTAACCTGGAATTAAATTTTGTGTCTACTAGTCCTGCTGGTGAACTTGTTGGTTTTTAGTTTCTTTTTTCACCAGTTCGCTACAATTTTTTTGGTTTTGGTTTAGTTTTGTAGCCCTGGACTGATGGACTCTCTAGATTCTATAGGTCTGAGTGCAGATGTTGGATTTGGGCAGTCTTTAGAGATTCTAGAACTGAAAAAAGATGTTGCTGAGCTCAGAAGTGAGTTGGCTTGTGTTATGGAGCTCTTTTCTTCCAAAATGACTTTTTGTCGTTCTATGGAGCTTGGTCCTGATGTTAAGGGAAGCTCTGAGGGAATTCAGAGTGTTTCTGTCGGTCAAATGGTTAATGTGGATGCAGTTTGTGAGCATACAGGTCGAGGGCGTCATGATGTCACCATTGAAGCCGTTGTTCATTCGGAACAGGCTGCTGCTATTTCGGAGCGTTTTGCAGACTCTGTGCAAGAAAGAAATCAGGTTTCTATAGCTAACTCTTGTTTGGAGCGTTCGAATACCAATGGAGTGGTATATTTTGGAAAGGATGTGGAAATTATATAGGCGAGTGCATCGGACTCATTATCTAATACTGGGAACAGCAAAACAGGTACTGTTTGCATTCTACCCCTAAGGCGAGGTTTGAAGCCGAAGTTGCAACTTCTAATAGAAAGGCTGGTCATTCTTTTGGTATTTCCAGTTCACCGAAGGCCTTGGGAGAGGCTAATTTTAAATTACATGATTTTTTAAACAAAAAGTTTAATTTTACAGCTGGCAACAACTGGGGTGAAAGTCACAGTGAGCCGAGAAGGAAACAAGACAAGAACTATACATCTATTAGAGACATGATCTTTGGGTTTGAGAAAAAATTATACAAACTCAAGACTTTGCAGATGGAAATGTTTTATTTTAGTGAATGTGTTAAGTTGAAGGTGGTTCCTCAGGGACTACGTGTTTTTAAATTCCCTTTTGGGTTATATTATGACATGGATATGGTGCAAGATTTTACCAACCTGTTTGATAAATGGGGTATTGATCTGCTTAACAAAGTGTTGGTTTTTCAAGAACAAATGAAGGTTAAATTATTTAAAGAAGTGGAAATACTTAACAAGGACATTTGGACGACTTACTATTTCCTCATTATGAGGAATTGTATTCCAAAGTCCTTAAGAGAGTTGAAAAAAAGTGTAATATACAATTTCAGAAAAAGAAAAGGAAGCTCAACAGGGATGTTCAACAGTATAAATCTAAAACAGTATACCCCAACCAACAGGCTTTTTATTGATAGTTATAGCCAGGAAATTGTGCCAGGGAGTTTCAATTACCAAGGAGGTGGAGGTTATTCAGAAGGTTATTCAGAAGCTACTGGTAATGGGACCCCCTTTGAACAACCATTCAATGATGGTTTTCATGTAGAAAAGGATTTTCCCACCCTAAGATGCTCAGAAAGAATAGTGAACAGACAACCAGGAGTCCAACATTATTACAATTCTGATTACCCCACCCACAGGGGTCAATACCACAAGGGGAGAGACAGGGGTAGGTATTAGATGGAAACTCTTTCCATTCTGATATTATTTGTCGCTCTAAAGGATTCAGTATTTACAACTATACAGATAGAGTTATTTCTGAAGAATATTTTTCACTTTCCTCTAAAGGGTTTAAATTTGTTCCTGCTAGGATACCAGATATAGCAGAAGTTTTGCTTGATATTCACATGTTTACTAGGAAAATACATTTTTGATTATTGTTTCCTGGTAACAATACTGATGGTATTAGGCATAAATCTACGGTCTTGAGAAAAAAATAGTGTGTTCAATCCTCCCTTACACCCTTTGGTAGCAAGTTTTGAGAATGTGGTTAAACAAGAGTTGTATCAACTTTGGGCTAACAACAAGAAGGTATTTTTTAACCTGAGTTCAAAAGAGAAGGAATTACTTTTTTCTTTAAAACACGATAGAAGTATTCCTATAATGACCCCAGATAAGGGAGGGGGGAATTGTAATTTTTGACAGTGAAGATTATAAAAACTTTATCCAAGCTATTTTGTTTCAGGAGGAAAGCTATTTGCAGGTATCCAAGAATCAGATTAATATTTCTTATCAGCGTATTGATGGGTTTTTGGAAGAATACGTATTAGAACAAAGGATTAGTCAGGAAGTCCATTCTTTTTTATTAAATAATTTTCCCAAGGTACCTAGCATGTTTGGCATTCCTAAGATCCACAAAGATGTTTTGTCACCCCCATTCAGGCCTATTGTGGCAGCAGGGGGATCTAAAACACACATTTTGGCAGTGTCTGTGGACCAGATGGTCAAGCATGTAGTTGAGGGTATGCCACATCTTGTTAAAGATTCTTTGGATTTTCTGGGACAGATTAAGCAGGATTTATGGAATCCTGATCTTATTTTTTTGACAATAGATGTGCAAGATTTATTCTCCTGTATTCCTAGGGAGGAAGGTTTAGATTATTTTGAAAAAAATGTTGTTTGATCATTCTAGATTATCTTCAGAGCGTGTACAGCTTGTTTGTGAAATGATGGCTTTGATTTTAGATAATAATTATATTTTTTTCGAAGGGCAATACTTGCTATGGGGGCAGCCTGTGCTTAACCTGGAAATAAATTTTGTGTCTACTAGTCCTGCTGGTGAACTTGTTGGTTTTTATTTTCTTTTTTCACCAGTTCACTACAATTTTTTTGGTTAGAGTTAAACTATTTTCGGCTCCACGAAGTCTACTCTTCAATTTTTCCCTTGGAACTAGACAGACCTTCAACTTTAGCACTCAAACCATTCATTTCACAGTCAAGCACTTGCTTAAAACTCATAGCAAGCACTAATTAACCCTAGCACTAGACCCCCTATACTGTCCAGAAGAACAAGGCTCTCTATTCGTCCCCACCAGCCAATCAGAAAAACAGCTTACTCTACCTATTCAGGCATGTCCAAAGGGCAGTTTCCGGTGTATTCTGTAGTCCAACTGGTGAATCTGGGCATTTTGAGGCAATGTTACAACTGCCTCATATACACAGACAACCCTGTCCTCCTATCACCAAACACTAATATATGTGAGAGATGCAATTTTACAGCCAAACTGGAGGCAAAGCTCTCTCAACCCAAAACTGGAACTGACAGTCAAGAGGAGAAGGGTAATACTTGCAACACACCACCAGTCTCACATAGACCTAATAAACCAACACTGGCAAATAACAAACAAGAATACATGAAAACGTACTCGGAGGCTCTAAATAAAAATCTGCAAAAGCAACAGAGACCTCCAAAGCAGACATCCAAGCAACCTCCACACCACATCACCAACCATGAAACACATACTTCACATAATCAGTGTGCCACGCAATCACAGCCCTCAACACAAAATAACATACCCAACACACTAGTAATAGGCGACTCTATAGTCAGGCACACTGATGTCCCACTAACTAGGCTGGACAAGGCGAAGTTTACAGTTAGCTGCCTGTCAGGTGCCAGGATCCGCCACATAACACAAGCACTCAGGTCACTCCAGAACAAGTACAAATACAACTCTGTCATTGTCCATGTTGGTGTGAATGACCTGAGATGTACCTCCCTGGACTACATGAAAAGAGACATGGAAGAGCTCTCTGATCATGTAGCGCAGGCCGGTATGACCCTGACCCTGAGTAGCATCCTGCCCTCACCAAGAATGATGCCACAGTATAAAGAAAAAATGATCAATTTCAACAATTGGCTAAGTTTTTGGTGTCATTCAAAGGGGATCCAGTATCTGTCTGCCTGGTATGACATGCTCGACAAGCCATGTTGCTTCACAAGAGATGGCTTGCACCTGTCACCCTTAGGCTTTCGAATACTGGCCAAGGCTCTTGCCACCCCCATAGTGCCTTTTTTAGGCAAGGCTCAAAAGACAAACCCACCACCATAAATAGCACAAGTAACCAAAAATGCTACTCAATGCCAGAAGTCTAAACCTCAAAATGCACGCACTCGAGGCACTCTTCAGTATGGAGAACATTGACATCTGTGCAGTAACAGAAACCTGGTTTAAGGCTCCTGAGAGCACCCCGGTACTACTAGGCTATAACTCATATCATACCTTTCGGCCACAGAACCAGGACCGAAACACAAAAGCCGGGTGTGTATCCATATTCATCAAGGATACCCACAGCTCCAGGTTAGTGGCGCAGCACAATGCATCAGAGATCATCCATGTGCAACTAACAATGGGCAAAACTGCAATCCAAATTGTAGCTTGCTACAGATCACCCATCAGGGCCCAGGACCTCCATTCCGCATTTCTGGAGACACTGGGAAATATGAAGGTCCTACCAAATGCTTTAATACTGGGTGATTTCAATTACCCAAACATAAACTGGGAGAACTACTCAAGTACTAACTCCCTTGCCCAACGCTTCCTAGAATTTATAAACTTGAATGCCCTGAATCAACTGGTGAACACCCCCACCAGAGGGAAAAACATGTTGGACCTGGTCATCACCAACATGGGCGATCAGAAGTCAATCCCTTGCTGGTTAGATCAGACCACAGACTAATCACTCTGGATATCCACATTCCACCCCCAATCAAGGAAACCACCATGAAAAACTTTTCAAAAGCAAACTTCACATTACTTAAGACCGAGGTGGAAAGGTTCACAGCCTCCATGCTAAAGGACAATGCTGTCCAAGCTGCTGAAACCTTTACAAAGGCACTCTATGAGAATCTGCAGGAATGCATGGATCATGCTATCCCAAATAAAACCAAGACTCACTTCTCCAAGAAAAGGAAACCAGTCTGGTGGACTCCTGCCATAAACAAGCTATACAACAGAAGGAGGAAACTAGTACAGAAAAGAGTAAAATCCCAAGAAGGAAAGACATGCCTGATCAGTATCAGCAAGAAACTACGATCCCTCATTAAATCATCCAAGGCTAGTTTCAAAAGAAAAATTGCCACTGACTCCAAAGATAACCACAAAGTGTTCTTTAGCTATGTCAAGAATCTAAGTGGAAACTCTCAGATCTGCTCTGAGTTAGTGCAGAATGGCACAAAATACACTGAACCGACTGATATTGCAAACATTCTGGCAGACAGGTTTAGTGCAAACTTCACCCTCCTCTCACCCCCTAAAGGACCCATAACCATACTAGAAGAATGTAGGGCCCCATCAATCACTGACACACAGGTTAAAACTGCCCTATCCAAAACCAAAAAACACAGCTTCAATGGGACCAGACGGGGTCCCAGGCTGTGTCTTACAAGAGCTCCAAAATTAACTAACCCCTCACCTAAACACACTGTTTAAACTCAGCCTCTCTACAGGCTACATACCCACACAGTGGTGCACAGCAACAGTTATCCTGCTCCACAAAGGTGGAGTCACAACGGACCCCGGGAACTATCGCCCTATAAGCTTGACTAGCCTGGTCTGCAAGGCTATGGAATGCATCATCATGGAACTCATTAATAGAGACATTGGGAATCCCCAAACCTTGGACCCTACCCAGTTTGGCTTTGTTAAGGGCAGATCATGCCTCCTAAACCTGGTGGACTTCGTTGAGATGGTTACCAAGGCATTAGACAAGGGAAAGGAGGTCCACACAGCCTACCTAGACCTCGCAAAGGCTTTCGACACCATTCCCCATTCTGGTATTATAGACAAGCTCACCAGCTTGAACATAAACCCCTACATCATGAGATGGGTTGCGAACTGGCTCATGGATAGAACCCACATGGTGAAAGTTGCAGGCTCTACATCTGACTCAAAACTGGCTACAAGTGGCATCCCCCAGGGCTCAGTCCTAGGACCCCTTCTGTTCAGTATATACTTCTCAGAGGTACAGGCAAGCATAGGAGGACTATGGCTGACCATGTTCACAGACGACTGCAAACTAGGGGCCATAATTGATTCTCCGGCTGATACAGACACCCTCCAGATGGGTCTCACTGAGATGGATACATGGTGTCAAAATCATGGCCTCAAGCTAAATGCCAAAAATTGCATAGTCATCCCCTTTGGAAAAAACAAAGTACCCACAAACTACCACATAGGTGGTAGTCCCCTAAATACAGAAAATGTAATAAGGGATCTGGGGATCCAAGTAGATAGTAATCTATCCTTTAATAATCATATTGCCAAGCTGGTTTGAAAATCCTTCTATGTGGCCCACCTAATCACAAAAGGGTTCGCATCTAGAACAAAATAGGTTATTGTGCCTCTCTCCTCATCACTCATTAGACCCATCATAGAATACAACGTCCCATTTGGGATGTACCTTAAAAGACACATGCAACAGCTGGAAAGGCCACAAAAGTACCTCACCAAGAGGATTACTGGCATCAAACAGATGCCCTATGCAGCCCGACTCAAGAAACTCCAGCTGTACTCAGTTGCATACCGCTTACTCAGTGGTGATCTCTGCCTGACATACATGGCCATGTCGAACCCAGAATTGATGGACATGATCCACCTAAAAAAAAAACAAATCCCGGAGAGGCACACGCTCTAGAGATATAAACCTCACCACAATGATAAATAGGACAGGCTGGAGGGATAGATTCCTATCCCAGAGACTCCCCATGCTTTGAAACAGGATTCCAATATACATCAGGCAGAACCCCTCACTAGCACTCTTCAAGAGAAACCTTGACGGGTGGATGGGAAACAGAAAATTTACCCCAGGGATCACTGCAGTGGTTCTGCTGGACAGTGGCGCAGGGAACTAATGGCTCTGCTGGACAGAGGCACAGGAAACTAATCTAAGAGTGTGGCAAAAGCCAACACATTCTGGCTAGTCTTATAAATGCCCTTAGGTAGATAGCATAGTACTTACCTATGAACCTATGAACCTATATGTTCGAACCACATACGGCCGAGACCATATGATCGAACTTGTAAAAGTCCGATCTGACTTGAATGGAGATATTTGTACAGAGCAGAAAGGGAAGATTTCCTATTTCCACAATGTAGTGCGATTTCAGAGTTGGTATATTTAAGTAAGGGGGTTGTGGGGTGCAGGGGGGTATAGCCCCGCCCCCTGCTATAGACGTTTAGTTTTGTGTTTTTTGGTTTCATGTGATTTTATGTCAGTGTCTGAACTTTTACGAGTTCGAACATATGGTCTCGGCCATATGTGGTTCAAACTAGTAAAAATTCGATCTACTTAAGTAGATCCACATATGTATATATATATATATATATATATATATATATATATATATATATATATTATTTTTATTTTATATTTGTTTACCAGGAAAATCCAATTGGACATGGGTCCTTTTTCAGCAGAGGCGTGGGGGAAAAGCTCCACAAATAACATTTACACACACAATAATAGTCTTCAGATTGAATTCACACAGTAGAGCACATAAATGATAATAATAGTCTTCAGTCTGAATTCACACAGTAGAGCACATTAATGTCTAGTAGCATTATTTAGTATATGACATAATATTATATAATAGCAGCAAACAATTCTGTATACACACACACACGCGCGCGCGCGCGCGCGTGTGTGTGTGTGTGTGTTTATATAAATATATGCATATATATCTATATTTATATATATATATATATATATATATATATATATATATATATATATATGTATAGGTTATATAGGTTCATAGGTTGATAGGTTGGTACTAGGCTATCGGCCCTAGGGCCTACACAAGGCTAGCCATAACAATTCCCTGGATATTTCTTCCCACAATATTTACTTCTCTGGACCCCTGTCTGGCAGGGCGACTGACATAATCCCCGAGGTGAATTTCCTATCTCCCATCCAATCATCATGGTTCCTTTTGAAGAGTGCCAAGGAGGTGCTCTGCTTGACATATATGGGCAGTCTATTCCAGAGTACGGGGAGTCTCTGGGTCAGGAACCTATCCCTCCAGCATGTTTTGTTCATTGTGATGACAAGGTTTAGATCCCTGGAGCGTGTTGCTCTGAGGGATTGGGATTTCTTTAAGTGGAGCATGTCCAACAGCTCAGAGTTTGACATGGCCTTGTATGTTAAGCAGAGATTGCCCCAGAGTAGACAATATGCCACAGAGTATAGCTGGAGTTTTTTTAGACGGTCAGCATATGGCATCTGCTTTATGCCTGTGATTCTTTTAATGAGGTATTTCTGTGGCCTTTCCAGCTGTTGCAGATGTCTTGTGAGGTACATACCAAATGGGGCATTATACTCTATAATGGGTCTATTGAGGGATGAGTACAGTGGGACAATGACCTCCTTTTCCCTGGATGAAAAGCCCTTAGTGATGAGGTGTGCCACATAGAATGATTTCCTGACTGTTGTGGTGATGTGGTTATCGAAAGTGAGACCACTGTCCACCTGTGTTCCTAAGTCTCTCATCACACTTTCAATGTTTAGTGTACTGCCACCTATGTGGTAATTCATGGGTACATGTTTTTTTCCAAAATGGATAACTATACATTTCTTGGCATTAAGCTTGAGCCCATGGCTCTGGCACCAGGTATCTGTTTCTGTAAGGCCATTTTGTAGAATATCCACATCATTTGGGGATTCAATAATGGCTCCCAGTTTGCAGTCATCTGCGAACTTTGTTAGCCAGAGTCCCTTAGTGTTGGCCTGTACTTCAGAGAAGTAGATGCCAAACAAGAGTGGTCCCAGGGCTGAACCCTGAGGTACTCCACTTGTTACTTGTCTGGAGCTGGATTTGGAGTTGGCTACTTTTACATTCTGGGTTCTGTCAGTAAGCCAGTTTGCAACCCATCGAGTGATGTAGGATTATGCCCAGCTTAGTAAGTTTGTCTATGATTTCAGAGTAGGGAATGGTGTCGAAGGCCTTGCTGAGGTCCAGATAGGCTGTGTGGACCACCTTACCCTCGTCCACAGCTCTGGAGACTGATTCAAATAAGTCAATCAGAATCAGGAGACAAGATCGACCCTTCACAAACCCAAATTGGGTGGGGTCCAGTGTTTGAAGGTTGCCAATGTCTTTATTTATAAGTTCCATGATAATGCACTCCATGCCCTTGCAGATCAGGCTTGTCAGACTGATGGGATGGTAGTTCTCATGATCCAAGGTGGATCCCCCCTTGTGGAGTGGGATAACTGCAGCTGTGTGCCACTCAGTGGGCACGAAGCCTGAGGTGAGGCTATAATTAAACATGACACTTAGGTGAGGTGCCAGTTTATTTTGTAGTTCATGTAGTACACAGCCTGGGATGTCATCTGGTCCCACTGATGCTGTATTCTTAGCTTTGGAGAGTGCGGTTTCTACCTGCGTGGCCGTGATTACCGGAATTTGGCAATCTTTTAGTATTGAGATGGGCCCTTTAAGGGGTGAGAGGGGGGTGAAGTTGGCACTAAATCGATCTGCCAGGATATTGGCAATATCCTTGGGATCAGTATATTTAATGCCATTCTGTTGTAGCTCAGAGCAGATCTGAGCATTGCCATTTAGATTCTTGACATAGCTATAGAATGCCTTGTGGTTGTCTTTAGAATCTTTGGCAATTTTATTTTCGTAACTAGCTTTTGAGGATTTTATGAGGGATCTCAGCTTCTTACTGAGATCGGTGAGAGAGTTTTTTTGCATCCTGAGATTTTCCTCTTTTCTGCAACAGTTTCTTCCTTCTGTTATATAGTTTGTTTATAGCAGGGGACCACCAGATTGGCTTCCTTTTTTTGGAGAAGAGCATCTTGGTTCTGTTTGGGATGGCACAATTCATGCACAAGTGGATGTGCTCGTACAGTGCCTTAGTGTAGGATTCTGCAGTCAAACTTTCAGATCCTGTCTGCATGGGTGTCATGAAGTTTGTCACTTCTGACTTCAGTAGCATGAAGTTAGCTTTGGAGAAGTTTTTTAAGGAGGTTTCCTTACTGGGGGTGGGGGTGGGATGTGGATGTCAAGGTTGATTTGCTTATGGTCAGACCTGACCAATGAGGGGCTGACCACTGGTGTGGAGCATCTATCTCCCATGCTGGTAATGACCAGGTCTAGGATATTGGAGCTCCTGGTGGGACAATGGATTAGTTGATCCAGGGTGTTGGAATTTATGAATTCTAAGAACTGTTAGGAAAAGGAGTTGGTACCCGAGTAGTTTTCCCAGTTAATGGTAGGGTAGTTGAAATCACCCAGTATTAGGGTGTTTGGTTGTATCTTAATATTTTCCAGTATGTTTAGAAAGGTGTAGTGAGAATCTTGGGGCATGATGGGGGATCTGTAGCAAGCTACAATTTGGATTGCAGTCTTACCTAGTGTTAGTTGCACCTGGAGAATTTCAGATGCATTGTGTTGGGCAACTAGCCTGGAGGTGTGAATATCCTTGGTGAATATGGACACTCCTCCACCTTTAGTGTTTTGGCCTTGGTTTTGTGGCTGAAAAGTGTGATAAGAGTTGTAGCCTGGTATTGCAGGGGTGCTCTCTGGAGCCTTGAACCAGGTCTCAAGTACTGCACAGATATTGATGTTCTCCATTTTTAGGAGAGCCTTGAGAGATTGCATTTTGAGGTTTTGACTTCTAGCATTGAGTAGCATCACCTTCAGATTTTGCATGCTTGTATCTATTATGGTGGTGGTTTTATCCTTTGAACCTTGCCTAAAAAAGGCACTATAGGGATGGCAAGAGCTTTAGCCAGTAACCTGAATCCCAGGGGTGACAGATGCAGACCATCTCTGGCAAAGCATCATGGTTTGTCGATCATGTCTTCCCAGGCAGACAGATACTGGATCCCCTTTGAATGACACCAGAAGCTTTGCCAATTGTTGAAGTTAATTATTTTGTCCTTATACTGTGGTATCATTCTGGGCGAAGGCAGGATGCTACTCAGGGCTAGGGTCATACCTGCCTGGGCCACATGATCCAAGAGCTCTTCCATGTCTCTTTTCATGTAGCCCAGGGAGGTACATCTCAAGTCAATCACTCCAGCATGGATGATGACAGAGTCGTATTTGTACTTGTTGTGGAGTGACTTGAGTGCATGCGTTATGTGGTGGATCCTGGCACCCGACAGGCAGCTGACTGTAATTTCCTCCTTGTTCTGCCTGGTGAGTAGGACATCAGTGTGCCTGACTATAGAGTCACCTATATCTAAAGTGTTGGGTACATTGTCTTGCCTTACAGGCTGTTGCTGGGTGACACACTGGTGTTGTGAGCTATGTGTCACTTTGGTTGTGACTGGTGTTTGTTTGCATCTCAGCTTCGGAGGTCCTTGTTGCTTGGGAAGGTTAATGTTAAGGGCCTCCGCATATGTGGGTTTAGTGTTGCTATGTGTGGGTGTTGATGGTGTGGGTTTTGAAGGGCTATGAGTTGCTTGAGGTGTAGTGCAGGTGTTAACCTTCTCCTCTTGACTGTCTAGCACAATCTTGGCCAGAGAGAGCTTTGCTTCCAGTTTGGCTATGTAAGTGCATCTCTCACAGATTGTAGAGTTAGGTGGTAGGAGGAGAGGATTGTCTGTGTACATGGGGCAGTTGCCGCATTGCCCCAGTATGCCCAGATTCACCAGGTGGACAGGAGAAATCACCGGAAGCTGACCCTTGGACATGCCTGTTTAGGTGCTTTTTTGTAACGTATAAAAGCTGTTTTCCCTTACCTCTGCAAGGTACTTTGCAATTATAGGCTGTTTAGTGCCTATGATTAATTTCTCCTTATTGACAAGGAGAGTTGAGTGCTTGTATCAGTTTCAGGCTTCCTAGTGCTTTCCAGCAGGTTCTAGAGCAAGTGCTAGTTACAGGGGTTCAGATTTTAGTGCTACTACTGAGAAACCAGCTAGTTCTAAGGGAAAATTTGAAAAGCAGACTTTCTGGCACCTGGAATACTTTAACTGTATCCTTGCAGTGCTGCACGATGTGAAAAATTTGCAAACACACGCCAGAAAGTTGAAAGGGATAGAAATCAGCCCAAAAAAGGCTATTAAAATTACAATTTCAGACCTTGGAAACTACTCCTCTAGCATTAGATAGGCAGTACAATGCTCACCACTCCCACTGATAAGCAGTAGGACTTCCCTCTACCAAAAAGGCTAACACACTTGAGTGTGTAGTCCTAATCAGCAAATGCAATTAAAACTCTACAAAATTAGCAATTTAAAACTTTTTAAATGAAGCAAGGCAAGTGCACAACTGAAAAAACGATTTAAGAGGCAGTAATACAGCAGAATAAGCAGCTAGTCTACATATACAGAGAAGTCCATATATACAGAAAAGCAGCTAAAACACACAAACAATTCAGATGCAATGCAACCTAGAGTTTCACTTTATAATCTGGAAATGATGAAATCCCGTATTTCAGCATTTTAAGACTATAAAGCAGAATTTCAAAATGTGGAAAGTGCATAATTGCAAATTTGAGATATTTGAATTCGCGGTTATGGCTTTACATTACCTGACGTGCGGTATTTACAGTGGATGCAGCTTGATGTGGTATATGGATTTGCGTGGAGTGTAAGATAAGTAACTGTTTTTTAAGAGTTTTGGGTGGGAGTTTGAGTGTGTGTTAGATTGTTTTTCAGTTGTATGTGTGGGTCAGGGTAGGTAGGTTAACGTATGAGTGTGTAATTGTTGGATGTGTTGGTGTTTGTGTGTGTGTGTGTGTGTGTGTGTGTGTGTGTGTGTGTGTGTGTGTGTGTGTGTGAGGGACTGTGGAATGTCTGGATGTGAGTGTTTTGTCTGTTGCTGTTTATGCAATGTCGGAATTAATATATATAAGTGGGGGTGGGGTGGGGGGTGCAGGGGGGCCTGCCCCCCTGCTTTTGTGTAGAGTATGTATTTGTGTGTTTGGTGTTTTGTTTTTTTTTTGTGTGTATTTGTTTTGTGGTGTGGGTGTTGTGGTTTGTGTGCGGTGTATGCTGTGTGTTCGAGGGTATGGTTTCAGGTTTGTGAAGTTTCGGTTTTGTACGGTTTCGGCTTTATGGTCTCGAGATGCTGAAATTTGAAATTTTAGCATTTCAAGATTATGAAGTGAAACTATATATATATATATATATATATATATATATATATATATATATATATATATATATTTTATATATATATATATATATATATATATATATATATATATGTGTGTGTGTGTGTATATATATGTGTGTATGTATATATATATATATATATATATATATATATATATATATATATATACATATATATATATATATATATATATATATATCCATATGTATATATATATATATATATATGTATATATATATATATATATATATATATATATATATATATATATATATATATAGATATATAAAAAATATGTATGTATGTATATACATATATCCAGGCTGGGCCCCATGTACATTAAGTAGGAGTACATTTCTCTAATTTGTAAAGTCAGGATGCTCTGTCCATTAAGTAGTAGATATGAAAATCAGATAATTTCATCCCTTCATGATCTTTGGGATGGGCTAGTTTATTACAGTCGATTCTTATTGTTTTGGGGAACCATATGAATTTTTAAAGGTTGATATGTGTAGTTCTAGAGTTTCTTGAAGGAACAGAATGTATAGTAGACATAAGAAAAAAAAGAAGTCTGTGAAATGTGCTCATTTTAACAATGGCTATTTTGGATAAGAAGAAAAAGTTGAGTGATTGCCATCTTTTTATGTGTGAAGTAATATTGTTTCAGGTATTAAGGAAATGTATGTGATAGTTAAGGTGGGTGAAGATCAGTGTGTGTGTATGTACCTTTAAGAAGCTATCCAAGGGCTTGCACAAGTGTATAAATACTGAGCATGTGCAAGCCTGACTGCCATGTTGTAGTAAGCTGTTGAAATGTAAGTATGTATGTATGTATGTATATATGTATGTGAGGTCTGTCTGTTAATCAGTTTGTTTATATTTTATTATGCTGCTGTTAATCCCGATGTGTTTCTATGTATTACAGTACCTAAATGAACTACTGCACCTGCTTGTCATCTATGTTAGAGAGGGACGAACAACAGTGGGGATTAGATGAAAAGTTTATTCCCAACTTCTCAGGTGTTCTTACTCAGACCTCTTCTTTCCACAAGCTTAGATGATCAAAATACCCCAAAAAGTCACTGTTGTGTTAACTGCATTGCTCACAAGTGAGGGGTATGCTGGTGGCATCTGACTACACTCTGGCAAGACTGTGCTAGTCATCCAATACTAGGGACCCTCAGAGGAGTCCACAAGTTGGTACTCCCACTGGTCGTTATGCAGCAGATACAGGAAGATTTTTGATTCCATACTGTCTCACTGGGCCGCCCTGTCATCCACAGTGCCATCAGAAGCCACAACTATTTAGCAGATCTCATTTTAGATAATTATTGCTGGTCTCTTTAGATCACACCCATTGTTTTTTTTTCAGCACATGTTATGCCAACATAGGACATATTGCTAGTGTGACCTGTGGATGGGAGTCCATTTAATAATGTGGAAAATGGTGCCATGTCAGGGTGGCATAAAGGTGTGAAAATGTTCATAAAATGCATGCATTATTGCGGAAGGTTTAGCTCTGAGAGCAGATTTGCCCTTCAACAGCTCCATAATTTGCAAAAAGTAACTTATGTTGTAAAACATCACTTTCTGTGTTATTGACTTGCCCATGCATGCAAAGTGTACTTAGTAGATGATCATGTGAGTGCATGAGACCAAGAGAGTTTCTAAATGTAAATATGCCCTCAGGTGCAATGCGTAGAAAGAACAATTTAGAAACATTTATGAGTTAGGCTCTCATTAGCATAAGAACCACACCCAGACCCTCAAATCTACATGATATAAACCCTACCAGCAGCCAACATCCTCATTATGCTCTGGAAGATTGCAAACAGACAACAGAAAACTTCAGTGGCACAAGTGCACAAGCTGTTTCAATTCATGCTATAAAAGTCTTGCGTGTAAAGAAAGCCTGATCCTTTATAAGATTTCATTTAGGTTCTCTTTCACAAAAGATACTGTTTTGTAAAACTGCCAGGCAAGGTATTATATGTATGTAGTGGTGCCATTTGTAAGTATAATCATGTCAAGTGTGTCAACCAAAAGGAGGTTTCTTATTCTCAAATGGCTTGAAGTGAATAAGCAAGTCAATGTTAAAGTTGCAAATCATACATTTGGGAAATAATGTTACTTTCACTGTAAAAGATAAGTTGTTGTGTCTTTCGGCTTTTCCCGGTTAGGGGTCGCCACAGCAGAACTCCAGTCCGCTAATGATTGGTAGTAGATTTTTACGGGCCAAGTTACCAGCCCTGATGCACAACCTTCAACGAAGGTATGCCCATTCACGCATGTCTCCACACAGAAGATGCTCTAGCTGAGAATCGAAAAGGGCAATGTCTTACTGTGAGGTGACAACACTACTGCAGCACCACCACGACAGTCACTGTAAAAGATAAGTAAAACACAGTTTTAGCAAGTTTTAGGTATGCCTGCTATTATTTTGTGGCTCTGTGTAAATGTTTTTGTAAAGGCCACAATAAAGGTTAGGCATGATTAGTTTAATTATAGCCCTAGCTGTAGTCATTGCTGTAGGTTTGCTGTACTAGTAGTTTGGGATGAAACCATCATTAACTGAGATGGAGAAGTTCCTTGCCTTTCTGTATTAGAGATATCAATATCTCATGGTGGCATGATGAATATTGGAGCAGAAATGCAACATGCTCCAAGAATTTCCAAGTGAATTGAAAGTGGTTGTTTATATAATAATCACTGTTTTGGGGTTTTGTAGTGATAACAATGATTAGCCTTACTACATTAATACTAGCTTACATATTCATGAAAAAACTACTGTTTTTTTTTCTAGTCATCTGTGACTCAGAACACGTTCATGGGTAATAGATAATTAAGATTAAGAGATGACACTGCACAAACAGCCATTTGGGATACATGTTTTACTGCTTGCTGAGCTGGCAACTTGGCACATTCATACAAACAGAAGAAACACTAAAATATATGTGTGAAAAATGTAAAAGTGAAAATGTCATGTTTTAGTCTTTTGTTTATCATGTATACCTGAAAGATATATGTAAATAAGCCACTACCTAAGTTATGCATGATTCTTGGTATAATATAGATCCAAAATTATCAGATTCAAAGGCAAACGCAAGAGAGAGAGAGAGAGAGAGAGAGAGAGACTGCTCCTGGGATTCACAAACATCCTCTCCACCATGGTCTGCAATTGCGCCCAATGAGCAAATAAAGACAGAGTGTGTATGATTCATAGATCCAGTGAGCTCAAGTGATGTGTGTACCCAACACACTCGTCATAGGTGACTCTATAGTCAGGCACACTGATGTCCCACACACCAGGCTAAACAAGGAGAAGGTTACTGTCAGCTGCCTGTCGGGTGCCAGGATCCGTCACATAACCCACACGCTCAGGTCACTCCACAACAAGTACAGATATGACTCTGTCATTGTCCATGTTGGAGTGAATGACCTGAGACGTACCTCCCTGGACTACATGAAAAGAGACATGGAAAAGCTCTCCAATCTTGTAGCCCAGGCAGGTATGACCTAGCCCTGAGTAGCATTCTGCCAATGCCCAGAATGATACCGGAGCACAAGGACAAAATGATAGACTTCAACAATTGGCTAAGCTTCTGGTGTCATTCTAAGGGGATCCAGTATCTGCCTGCTTGGGATGACATGGTCGACAGACCATGATGCTTTGCCACAGATGGCCTACACCTGCCAACCCTGGGATTACAGATACTGGCTAAGGCTCTTGCTGCCCCTATAGTGCATTTTGTAGGCAAGGATGAAATAACAAATTCACAACCGTAACAGGAACAAGCAAGCAAAAACTGAGGGTAATGCTACTCAATGCTAGAAGTCTAAATCTCAAAATGCACTCACTCGAGGCACTCCTTAAAATGGAGAACATCGATATCTGTGCAGTGACTAAGAGCTGGTTCAAAGCTCCAGAGAGCACCCCTGCACTACCAGGCTATAACTCATACCACACTTTTCGGCCATGTAACCTGGACCAAAACACCAAAGGCAGAGGTGTGTCCATATTCATTAAGGATATCCACACCTCCAGGCTAGTTGCTCAGCATAATGCATCCGAGGTTATCCAAGTGCAACTAACTCTGGGCAAAACTGCAATCCAAATTGTAGCTTGCTACAGATCCCCCACCATGCTCCAGGATTCCCACTTCTCTTTTCTTGATGTACTGGAAAATATTATGGTTCAACCAAACACCCTAATAATGGGTGACTTCAACTACCCCACCATTAACTGCCATAAGTTAATCACCCTTGATATCCACATCCTGCCCCCACCCCCCATTAAGGAAACCACGGTAAAAAATTTCTCCAAAGCCAACTTCATGCTTTTTGAAGTGGTGAACTTCATGACACCCATGCAGATGGACGATGCAGTTACAACTGCTGAATCCCACACAAAGTGCTATCCCAAACAGAGCCACAATGCTATCCTCCAAAAAAGGAAGCCAATCTGGTGGTCCCCTATCATAAACAAACTGTACAACAGAAGGAAGAAACTGTTGCAAAAAAGAGTAAAATCCCATGAGTGGAAGAGCTCCCTGGTCAGCCTCAGTAAGAAGCTGAAATCCCTTATAAGATCCTCCAAATCTAGCTATGAAAACAAAATCACCACTAATTCTAAGGGCAACCACAAAGAATTATATAGCTATGTCAAGAATCTTGATGGCAACACCCAGATCTGCTCTGAATTACAGCACAATGGCACTAAAATTACAGAACCAACTGATATTGCTAACACCCTGAAAGATAGGTTCAGTGCTAACTTTACCCCCCCCCCCTCACCCCCTAAAGGGCCCATATCTATACAGGAAGAATGCAGAGTCCCTGTATTCACAACTATGTAGATAAAAGCTGCACGCTCTAAAGCCCAAAACACAACATCCATGGGACCGGACAACATCCCAGGCTGTGTTTTACACGAATTTCAGAATGAACTGGCTCCCCACTTAAGCACCATGTTAAATAATAGCCTCACATCAGGCATGGTGCCCACTGAATGGCGCACAGCAACAGTTATCCCACTCCACAAAGGGGGAGCCACCACTGATCTCAGGAACTATCGACTTATTAGCCTGACGAGTATGGTCTGCAAGACCATGGAATGTATCATCATGGAACTCATAATCAAAGACATTGGTAACCTCCAAACTCTGGATCCCACCCAGTTCGGGTTTGTGAAAGGCAGATCATGCCCCCTGAACCTCATCGACTTCTTTGAGGCAGCCACCAAAGCCGTAGATAAGGGTAAGGTGGTTCACACAGCCTATCTTGACCTCGCCAAGGCTTTCAACACCATCCTCCATTCTGGAATTAAAGCTAAACTCACTACACTATGTATAAATCCCTATGTCACAAAATGGGTTGCCAACTGGCTCACTGACGGAATCCACACTGTAAAAGTTGCAGACTCAAAATCTGACCTCAAAGCAGTGGCAAGTGGAGTGCCACAGGGTTCCGTCCTGGGACCTCTCCTGTTTGGTGTCTACTTCTCTGAAGTACAGGCTAACACAGAAGGCTTGTGGCTAATGAAGTTTGCAGATGACTGCAAACTAGGAGCCATAGTCAAGTCCCCAAATGATGTGGACATCCCACAGAAGGGCCTTGCTGAGACAGATGCCTGGTGTCAGAGCTATGGCCTCAAGCTCAATGCCAATAAGTGCAGTGTCATCCCCTTTGGTAAACACTTTGCACCCATGAACTATCACATAGGCAGCAATCTATTTAACACTGAATGTGTGATAAGAGACCTTGGAACCCAGATGGACAGTAGTCTCTCCTTTGATAGTCACATCGCCACAGTAGTCAGGAAGTTCATAAAAGGGTTCTTATCCAGAAAAAAAGAGGTCATTGTTCTCCTCTACTTGACACTCATTACACCCATTATAGAGTACAATGCCCCTTTTGGAATGTACCTCACAAGACATCTGCATCAGCTGGAAAGGCCACAGAAGTACCTCACAAAGAGGATTACTGGCCTCAAACAAATGCCCTACACTGACCACCTCAAAAAAACTCCAGCTTTACTCCATAGTATATCACCTACTCCAAGGTGATCTCTGCCTAACATATAAAGCTATGTGAAACCCAGAGCCGTTGGACATGCTACACCTAAAGAAATCCCAATCAGTCCAACCTACATGCTCTAGGGACCTAAACCTTGTCACCACAATAAACAGGACATGCTGGAAGGATAGATTCCTGTCCCAGAGACTTCCCATATTCTGGAACAGGCTACCCATCAATGTCAAGGAAAGTTCTTCATTAGCACTCTTCAAGAAAAATCTTGATGAGTGGATGGGAAATAGGAAATACAACTTGGGGATCACTTCTGTGTCTCTGCTTGACAGTGACACAGGAAAATAACTTTCTTGGGTGGCGTAAGCCAGGGAACCTTGTTGGCTAGGCTTACGTATGCCCTTGGGCCGATAGCCTAGTACCTACCTATGAACCTATGAACCATGCTAGCCCTATTAGACAACTAGAGCAGGCATGAGGAGCCATAGGTTGATGACTTCCAATCCTGATTGGTGGAAATGAGCAGCTATATAACCTGATTTGATGAATATGTTATAATGATTATTGAGGATTGCTTTGAATATCCTATCACAGTGAATGTGTTCTAATGCTTGGGATCGGTCACGGCTTATCTTCTAAGCATTTTATAGGTTAGTCATTGTTTAGACCATACTTGATTGGCTGGTATGTGTGTTAATGTATTAATATTCATTGTTTAATTGTGTTTTGATTTTTATTGAAACATATATTTAAGAATGTGTTGAGGAGATATCTTTTATAATGGTCTGAAGAAGTGACTCTAGTCACAAAATTGCTTACCATTTTTATATTATCACAATAAAAAGTTTTCCATAACCACGTATGCAGTGGTGGTTTATGTTCTGTAACTGCATTTTCCATAAAGAACAGCTAGTTCAGTCAGATGCTGGGGGCCATCTTGGAAAATGCTGCAATTATATGAGAAAAGGGGTTAATTGCTGCTATTTTCTGAGTGTCTGGACAGCACTAGCTGTCCCAAAGTTGTTGGGTTTTTTTTTGTACTTAATTGCAGTTTTTTTGCACAGCCATGTACTGAATTGTGTTTTGCATAGTGCCACTGTAGTTGTCACTGAATTAGGTAATGACAGTGTTTTCATATCCACACCTGTTGTAACAGTACTCTCAAACTACCATTCATTCCCCTAGCTGACAGTCAGTTTGATTGTGCCCAGGACTGCATTAGCTTATTTAATTTGGGTACCACAGCATGCTACACATTGCTCTGTTGGAAGCACTGATATTATACTGGTAGTACTACCTAGCCCTCCCTTAGCTCCTTATATACTTAACCAGCTAACATTCTAAGCACTTGATAATATGGAGGGTCAGCAAACTTGTTCCCTCTACATTGCCAGCCACCTAGAATTTGGAATCCTATGATTGTGTATTAATGCCGTATGTGAATTGATAATGGAAAACCCTTGCCTTTAATAGGTGCAAATAGCTAGCAGATAGGGAAACATTAATGTCATACATATGCAATGAAAATCACTTAGTCATAATCTTCCCCACTACCACATTCTCAAACAGAACACACAAAATATCATATTCTGATACCATAAAAAATCCTTAATGCCTCCTAGAACTTGAAAAAAATGCCTTCTGCAGAAGTCCCCCTTCTCACCTACTGCATGCACAGCTACATGAATAGGTCACTAATTGCAAATTTGCCCTCATCCAACTGATCCTAAACTAGCTTTTGACTAAAACGTATCATTGACTAGTGACTCAGTTGTTAGGCATAGCTGGACAAGAAGAGGGTTACTGTCAGCTGCCTTTCAGTTGCTATGAGTATAGACATTACAAGGCCTTTATGACCTCTTCCTAAAATACATATGATTATGACTTCATAATGGTCCACGTGTGAGTGAATTACCTTTGGAACAAAACCCTGATGGACATGCAAAGAGGTATGTTGAGACATGTAGATGCAGGTAAGATTCAAGTTCTCAGTAGAATCCTTCTTTCACCAAGAATGATGTTCATTTATGTAGATAAGATAACTGGCTTTAACAATTGGACTGATATCTGGTGCCATTCCAGAGGGATCCAGTGGCATCTGCCTGGCACAAGATGATCACTATTTCTACTTGTTTTAAACATATGGCCTCTATCTCTTGTTCAAGGGTTTCCACATACTGGCAAAAGCTTTTACTGCCACCATAGTGCCTTTTATAGGCAGAGTTACTTAATGGACATCCTAACTTAATAAAATGTTTCTAACTTTAAATTATGTTACATTAAGGTAACACTTCTCAGCACCAAGAGTCTCAATAACAAAATTGCATGACCTTGAGGGAATCCTACATCTGGGACATGTACTTGCATCCCTGATTTACAGGGACATCCCATACTTTGCTTCAAAGTCGTGCTGTATCTCTCCTAATCCTTCTTAAAACTGCTGATATGGGGAGAAAAGGTGGTGGATTTCAGTTAATTTACTTCAGATAATGCATGTTAATTTGCATGCTTTTATTTTGTCAATGACCCAGGTTAATAGCACTTTAATTATTTCTGCTTTTTCCCTGATTCTGGAGGTAAGAGGATGAAAGCCTTGTGTCCATGAAGAGTTAAAGAGACTTTGTTTAAATTTAAAGAAAGTGCTTCCTCCATACCTGTGTTTTGCACCCACCATGCTTTCTGGCCTGATAGAAAATGCAGTGGTGTCACCATATTTGTTGGAGACCACATATTATCTAACTGACACACAGAGACTCACAAACTGAGCTCCTAGAAGTTCAGTTTATCAGAAACAGGAAGATCTTCCAACTTACAGCATACTACAGAACCATCTCTATGCCCCCAGGTGATCATGTTAAATTCATAGAAGTTTTAGAAGAAAGTCCTGGAAGCAACAATTGTGGAACATGTGAGATAGTTATAACTGTGGGTGGAGTAAAATGTGCACTCAATTTCTTAGGTAGAATATCAGCTATTTGTGTTGGATCAGTCAATATAGTATTATTGTGGACTATCTTTGAACACTATTTGGTATTAGTTCTTAACTTCCTGACATAGCTAAAGAAAGATTTGCAGTTATTTTTTGGTGTTAGTGGCTATTTCAAGTTCATACTCAGCTCTTGAGTTTCCTGATGGTTCCATTAAGCTCTTTGTTAGTTTAAGTGTGCTCTTAAAGTAAGTAGAATGAGACCTCATATAAGCATTAAGCAGTTTCCTTCTCTTGTTATATAACACTACAGGGGGTTGTTTTTAAACTTCTCATTATATTTGTTGTGGAGAAGGACTGCCTTGTGAGTACAATTAGTCAAAGTCAGAGGCATGGGTTGCAGCTTTAGCAATATCACCCTTCCGAGGAAGATTACAGCAATATTTAAGTCGTCACATAACTGACGAAGGTTTGCTTTTGAGAAGTCCTTTAATAGAGACCTGTTTTCCAGGGGAAGTACCACCATTTTTGAATGAAAAGTTCATTAAATTCTGGTCTGATTTAACACAGCATGATGGTACATATGTAACTGTGTAAGTAGTGGCCATATTTATGACAACTAGATCCAAGATACTGAGGTCCCTACTAGGATGATTATCTATTTGTGAAAGAGTTATCATGTATAATGTCAAGGAAGTGCCGGACAGACTGACCACTGGCAGTGTAGATCAGCCAGCTTATTGATGAATAGTTGAAGTCCCCCAGTAGAAAGGTCTTGGGTTTAATGGAATTTCAGGTAATGTACTAAAATAGCTATTGTGCTCAGAATGGGACATAGAGAGTGTTCTATAGCTAGCTAAAAGTGGCAATTCATCTTGTTTAGGGTGAGTTTGACTTCTAGAAGTTCATATGTGGTGTCCCAAAGAATCTGTTGTGAGGTGATGATATCCTTCACAAGTACTGATACTCCTCCAAAATCACCAATGGGTCTGAAGACATGATAGACCTTATACCCAGGAGTAAAGGGAGTGCTTTCATTGTTCTGTAACCATGTTTCTGTATAAATACATCTATATATATATATATATATATATATATATATATATGTGTGTGTGTGTGTGTGTGTGTGTGTGTGTGTGTGTGTGTGTGTGTGTGTGTGTGTGTGTGTGTGTGTGTGTGTTCAAATTGTAGGAAAGCATCTAGTTCATGCATTGTTTTGTTAAGACATCTGGCATTGAGGCAAGCCACATTAATATGCTCAAAATTAGTATTTACTAGGTTATAATGTCCATCAGATGGACTCTGTCTAAAAGGCATTATGGGAACAGCAAATGCATTAGCCAGAATGCAAAAGCCTTGATAAGAAAGGTGAAGTCCAACCCTGGTGAAGCAGGAAGACATATCAGCCATCTTATCTCAAGCTGACACTTACTGGGTCCCCCTTGATTGACACCAACTACCTGAACAATTAAAGCCAATAATATTGTCTTTGAATCTTGGCATCATTCTGGGTGATGACAAAATACTATTCAAGACCAATGTCTTTCCTACTTCAGACACACACATAGCAAGCTCAATCATATCCTTCTGCATGTTTCTCTGGGTAGAGTGTCTAAGATCGTTCACCCCATATGGACCACTATCAGGTCACAATCATATTTGTCAGGAAGGAGGAATCTAAGAACCTTTGTAACCTTCAGGATCCTGGCAGCTGAAAGACAGCTAACTGTCACCTTATTGTTGTCCAACCTGGTGAGCATAGTGTCCATATGCCTTACAATACAGTCACATGTCTCTAAAACATTACAGTGGTCTGATGCTGTCTCAGTGGGCCATAAGGATCTGGATACTAAGGTATATGTAGTTTTGAGAATTTAAGCTACAAGCACCTTCCAACCCCATCCCCGAGGACACCAAAGTATATGTAGTTTTGAGAATATTGGCTACAGGGACCTTTCAGTGACAAATAGAAGGAAAAGTGGGTATATCCCAAACATCCACTACTAGGATACGCACAAGTTTCTAAATTACATGTTACCGCATGTAGAGGAGCATATTTGTTTCCCCAAGCACCACAGAGGAGAAAAGCAACACCATGTGGGTATTTTATGAAATACCCCACTTCCCTGAGGTACTGGGAGCCATTGACTGCACTCCACTTGGAGATGAAGAACAACATGACCCATAAAGAATTCTAGTCATCAACTGCCAGGTGGTCTGCAATGCACAAGTTATAATATACGATGTGTAACTACACCACTTAGACAGTACCCATAGTTCCCACTTCTGGCACATTTCTGTCTTACATTAGTGATTTGCGCAGGGTATTTTCTCCCAGCGCCATCTTACTGTTTATGGTGGATACTTGTAGTCTACAGATAATGACAACAATAAGAAACCCACAGACATATAATGCCGTTTTATCACAGACCAGAATATGTATTCAGCTTGATGAAGGCTCACTCCCATTGTCTAGATGTCTCTGGTGGGGCCATCAATATGAGCCTAAACTAAACAGTAAAACATCTGTTGTGTGTATAGTGTTACACAACATGTTGGTATACAAACAAATGTAGCAACAGATAGACATTAAATGGGACATCATATAGTCACTGGCAGAGGGGGGTGCTTGTAGAGGAACCCCTGGAAAAGTGAGCCATAGGGGATGATCATGTGAGGCACAGGCAGGTGCAGTACACCATGTCACAGTCTCAGTGGCAGCCCCTGGTTCAAAACTATGAGCCATATTAAACATAACATACAACATACAGCAGTAATGATGCATGAAATACTATAATCAAGCTATGCTGTACCATGCATGCACTAACCACAGTGTGCATCAAGCAGAGCTGCTCACAGAAACCCTATACAAACATGTTAATAGCTGCACAGAGGCATCAGTACCCACCAGGAAGAAGTACAAAACTAACTCAAAAATCAAGCCATCCTGGTGTAATCACATCAATAGGCTGTATAACAGAAGGAAGAAAATTATGTCAAAAATTAGGAGGTATAGCACACAGAAGGATAAAAACACTCATCAAACTAAACAAATAACTCAGAAGACAAAGTCTACCAAAGCCCAATTTGAGGTAAACTTGGCCTTCCAGGCCAAAGGCAACCACAAGACATTATTAAGCTATGTCTGCAACCTCAAAGGCATTTGATTACTTTTGTATAAATGTAAATTTGCCTATGTCAGAAGTGATAATTCAGTAAAGGTGTTGAAAAAAAGGCAATACACAATTATGTGCAGAGCACATTGTTAAAGGAGTCACCTGTACTGAGATAGAATATATAACAAACCTAATGGCCAACAAATTCAACTCCTACTATACCCCTCTCTCCCCCTCAACCTTCCCTCAGGAAATACCATCAAGTATAACTCCCCCTGCTATCACTATGGGACAGGTCCTTAATCCTCTCTCTAAGACCAAGAACACTACATCAATGGGCCAGACAATATCCCAGGATGCCTTCTAAATATCAGGCCCTCTGGAATTGCTATTTAACTGTAGTCTGCAAATAGGCTTCATGCCTCATGAATGGAGAACAGCAACAGTTAATCCTCTACACAGGGGTGTGACAGCTACAGCCCTGGAAACTATAGACACATAAGTCTCACAAGTCTCATATGCAAAGCCATGGAAAGAATTATCATGGAAATGATGAATAATGACATAAGAAATGTCCAGACACTAGACCCAACCCAATTTGCTTTTGTCAAGGGCAGATCATGCCTACTCAACCTTTTGGACTTATTTGAGAATGTTACCAAAACAATGGATGAGGGCAAATGGTTCACACTGCCTATCTTGACCTGGCCTTGACAATACCCCACTCAGGCATTGCTGACAAATTCAAGAGATTAGGTACAGACCCTTATGTTACCTGGTGGGAAGCCAGGTGGGACACAGATGGGACCCAGGAAGTTAGAATTAGTGTGTCCACCTCTACAAGGAGTCAAGTCACAAGCAGATAACCTTGGGCATCAGTCCTGCAAATGCTCCTTTTTGGCATTTACTTCTCTAAAGTCAAGGCTAATGTTAGTGTCCTCTGGCTAACTAAATTTGCAGATGATTGCAAATTAGGAGCTGTCATTGAATCCCCGACTGACACAAGTAATCTCCAGGAAGGGCTGACACAAACAAACAACTGGTATCAGAGGCATGGACTCAAACTAAATGCCAAGAAATGCATAATAGTATCCTTCAGGAAGTCATTCAGCACTAGTAACTATCATATTGACAACATACTTCTAAGAGTTGACCCAGTAGTCAGGGACTTGGGAAAACCTATAGACAGTAATCTAGCCTCTGACTATCTCACATGCCTACAGTAGTAAAGAAATCATTCTATGTTGTGCAACTTATTAACAAAGGGATAGCATCTAGGTTCAAGGAAGTCATTATTCCACTGTATTCAACAAATAAAACAAGACTTTTCTGAATGGTGGTACTCTTGATAGACTAAAAACTACAACTTAACCACAGCAGTGGTACAAGGAGATTAAAACACTGATTTTGTGTTTTCATCTCCTTGTGTCACTGATGTGGTTAATTTGTTGTTTTCATTCCACTGTATTCAGCATTCATCAGACCTATCATTGAGTACAATGCTCCCTTTGGTATATACCTAACCAGGTATATCCAGCAATTAGAACATTCACAGAGATTCCTCAGTAAAAAATACAGGGAGTAAGTAACATGTCCTGTGCAGACCACCCCAAGGCCCTATCCTTGTATTCTGTTAAGGGGAGATCTATGCCTGGTATAAAGGGCATTGTCAGACCCCACTCTAATGGACCTCCTGCATATCCACAAAACAAACAGCACCAGAATTATCTGTTCTAAAGACGTAAACCTTGTCTGTGATATAAATAGGACCTGCTAGAGAGATAGGTATGTATCACAGAGACTACCCCTTCTCTGGAACAGGCTCCCCATCCATGTGAAGTAGAGATTCTCTCTAACCTAATTCAAGTGTAACTTGGACAATTGGATGGGGAACAGGAAATTCATCCCTGGTTTGGCACCTATGTCTTTAATGGACACAGGCAGCCTGTAAACAGTTAATCTCCCAGGTCCTTGCTTATAAATGTTTCATCTCCCAAGCCCTTGCTTTCATTTATCAAGGGTAGCAGAACTTGTCAGAGATTTGGGATGCATGGCTAGGCTTAAAAAGGCCTTTGTGGTCATTAGCCTAGTAAATACTCATGAACCTTGAACCTAAGATGTCTCTTCTGCTGTAGTAGAGAGTGTGATGCCTTTGCTATGGTGGCAGCTAACTATTGTCTTTCTGTGGTATCCTGAAATTGAGATGTGTCCATGGAAGGGAATAGGTTATGGGTGTCATATTACCAGTGCCTAACATCATCACCTTGACCCCCAAAAGCACCAGAATGAGTTGTTATGGCAAGGTTTAGCTCACTAGAGCATGTGGCTCGCAGCGACTGGGATTTCTTTAGGTGGAACATGCCCATCAATTCTGAGTTGGACATGGCTTTGTAAGTCAAGCAGAGATCACCTCTGAGTAAGTGATATGCCACTGAGTACAGCCAGAGCTTTTTCAGTCAGGCTGCGTAGGACATATGTTTGAGGCCAGTAATACTCTTGGTGAGGTACTTTTGTGGTCTCTCCAGCTGTTGGAAGTGTCTTGTGTGGTATATCCCAAATGGGGCATGGTACACTATGATGTGTCTGATGAGTGACGAGTAGAGGGGCATTATAACCTCTTTATTTTTAGATGCAAATCCTCTAGTAATCAGATGGGCTACATAGAAGGATTTCCTAACTACTTTGGCAATATGATTGTCAAAGGAGAGATTACTGGGTCCCCAGATCTCTTATTACCTTTTCTGTATTAAGGGAGCTGCCACCTATGTGGTAATTCATGAGTGTTTTGTTTTTCCCAAACGGGATGACTATGTATTTTTTGGCATTTAGCTTGAGGCCATAACTTTGACACCAGGTGTCCATCTCAGTAAGGCTCTTTTGGAGGATGTCCATGTCAGCCGGAGAGTCAGTTATGGCTCCCAGTTTGCAGTCATTGGAGAACTTGGTTAGCCATAGTCCTCCTGTGTTTGCCTGTGCTTCTGAGAAGTATATGCCAAACAGTAGGGGTCCCAGGACCGAGCCTTGCGGGACACCATTTGTGACTGATTTAGAGTTGGACCTGGAGCCCGCTATACTTACCATGTGAGTTTTGTCTGTAAGCCAGTTGGCAGCCCATCTCATGATGAAGGGGTTTATGTTCAGGCTGGTGAGATTTTATGTAATCCCCAAGTGGGGAATGGTGTCGAAAGCTTTGGCGAGGTCAAGGTAGACTGTGTGAACAACCTTTCCCTCGTCTATGGCCTTGGTGACTGTCTTGAAGAAGCCAGCCAGGTTTAGTAGGCATGATCTGCCCTGAACAAAGCCAAACTGGGTCAGGTCAAGTGTTTGGAGGTTCCCAATGTCTTTGTTAATGAGTTTCATGTTGATGCGCTCCATAGCCTTGCAGACCAGGCTAGTCAGGCTTATGGGGTGATAGTTACCAGGGTCAGTTGTGGCCCCTCCTTTGTAGAGTGGAATAACCGTTGCTGTGCATCATTCTATGGGCACATAGCCTGTGGAAAGGCTGAGGTTGAACAGCGTGTTTAGGTGGGGGGTTAGTTCATTCTGTAGTTTGTGCAACACGCAACCTGGGACACCATCTGGGCCCACTGACGCTGTGTTTTTGGCTTTTGAAAGGGCTATTTTCACCTGTACGTCTGTGATTTCCGGGACACTAAACTTTTTTGGTATTGTTGTGGACCCTTTTGGGGGTGAGAGGCGGGTGAAGTTTGCACTGAATCTATCTGCCAGGATGTTGGCAATATCAATAGGTTCAGTATATTTTGTGCTATTTTGCACTAGTTCAGTGCATAACTGCGAGTTGCCACTTAGATTCTTAACATAGCTAAAGAAGGCTTTGTGGTTATCTTTTGAATCCTTGGCTATTTTTCTTTCGAAGTTAGCCTTGAATGATTTTATGAGGGACCTTAGTTTCTTACTGATACTTATAAAGGATGTCTTTCCTTCTTGGGATTTGCTTTTTTTCTGAACTAGTTTCCTCCTTCTATTGTATTGCCTGTTTATGGCAGGGGTCCACCAGACTGGTTTCCTTCTCTTAGAGGAGTGAGTCTTGGTCTTGCTAGGGATGGCATGATCCATGCATCCTTGTAGGTGCTCATAGAGTGCATTTGGAAAGGTTTCTGCATCTTGGGCAACGTTATCCTTTAGCGTGGGGGCTGTGAAACTTACTGCCTCTGTCTTAAGTAAGGTGAAGTTTGCTTTAGAAAAGTTTTTTACTGTGGTTTCCTTAGTTAGGGGTGGTGGTGGGGTGTGGACATCCAGAGTGATTAGTTTATGGTCTGATCTAACCAGTGACGGGTTGACCTCCAGTGTGCAACACCTGTCACCCATGTTTGTGATGACCAGGTCCAATATGTTTTCACCTCTGGTAGAGGAGTTTACCAGCTGATCCAGGGAATTTGAGTTGATGAATTCCAGGAAGCGCTGGGCCTGGAAGTTTGTACTCCAGTAGTTTTCCCATTTAATGGTAGGATAATTGAAATCGCCAAATATCAGTGTGTTTGTTAGGGCCTTCATGTTTTCCACTGTCTCCAGAAAGGTGGAGTGGTGGTCCTGGGTCATGGAGGGTGATCTGTAGCAGGCCACAATTTTCATTGCAGATTTGCCCGATGTTAGTTGCACATGGATGATCTAAAAGGTATTATGCTGCACCACTAACCTGGAGGTGTAGGTATCCTTGATGAATATGAATACACCCTCTCCTTTTGTGTTTCGTCTGTGTTCTGTGGCCAAAACGTGTGGTACAAGTTGTAGCCCAGTAATGCTGTGGTACTCTCTGGAGCCTTGAACCAAGTTTCAGTTACTGCACAGATGTCAACATTCTCCATACTGAGGAGTGCTTCGAGTGCATGCATTTTGAGATTTAAACTCCTGGCGTTGAGTAGCATAACCCTCAGTTTTTTGTTAATTGTGCTGTTTACGGAGGTGGGTTTGACTTTTGAGCCTTGCCTAAAAAAAGCACTATGGGGGCAGCAAGAACCTTTGCCAGTATTCAAAAGCCTAGGGGTGACAGGTGCAAGCCATCTCTTGTAAAGCAACGTGGCTTGCCAAGCATGTTGTCCCAGGCTGACAGACACTGGATCCCCTTTGAATGACACCAGACGCTTAGCCAATTGTTGAAAATGATCATCTTTTCTTTATACTGAGGTATCATTCTTGGTGAGGGCAGGATGCTACTCGGGGTCAGGGTCATACCAGCCTGGGCTACATGATCAGAGAGCTCTTCCATGTCTCTTTTCATGTAGTCTAGGGAGGTATGTCTCAGGTCATTCACACCAACATGAACAATTGTTCTGGAGTGACCTGAGTGCTTGTGTTATGTGGTGGATTCTGGCTCCCGACAGGCAGCTAACAGTAACCTTCTGCTTGTCCAGCCTAGTAAGTGGGACGTCAGTGTGCTTGACTATAGAGTCACCTATTACTAGTGTGTTAGGTATGTTATTTCGCCTTAAGGGCTGTGATTGTATGGCACACTAATTTTGTTTTTTTATGTGTTGGCTGGTTTTCTTCCTGAAAGCTACATGGTCAGGGTTCAGTCCTGAACTCTGGTTACCACCCTTGTGACATTTTTGTATATTCTCACTTTCGTGTTTATCCCCCTAGATACTCAGGTTTTTTCACAGCCTCCTGAACAGGCTTTTTGATCTGCTACAGTAAACTATCTGTTCATATTAAATTTACTTTTGCCATTTAGTCTGAGTTGTAAATGAAAAGGTTCTCTGATAGCTGGGCCCTTGTTGGACCCTTTTTATTCATGACCTGGGCCACAAGAACAGAGGTAAAGTTAACATATATGGATAGTTTAAACAACATATTTTTTTTTTTTTAGTGGGAGGTGGCATGGATGTTGATCTGGGGTGATAATTTGGGATGTAGTGCCTATGTGGTTTGTAGTTATTATTTTAAAGTTGTGATTTAGAAGTTATCTACTTGCATGCTTGAAATATGCCATGAGGTGCTTGTGTCATGAGACATTAAGAATGTAAATAAAATATTTTCATGGTGACTTTATTTTTAGAAAAGGCTATGAATCAGATTCTAACTGGATCTCCTTAAAAATTAAATGAGTGCCACGCATACCCCTCAACTTCCTAACACAAGAAATCTGGATAAAGCCTTAAATAATGGGAGGGGCAAAGACCCAAAAATAGAGACAGATTTAAAATATTGTTCTTATAAATTTAGAATGTTAAAATAACAGGTTACTAGCAGTTAATTTTATTTTTATAAAATAAAATTGCATTTTAGTTTTATGCAAGTTCAAAGTAAGTTTGATACACATTCAAATGTTAATAACACTATTGTTCTAGTTATATTTTGTGTTTAATAATTTGTGTTCAATTTGCATTTGAATGTTGGTATCCCACAATTCCATTGAGTGGGTGGGGTTACATAATTGTGTATGCAAATATTATGTTAATCAGTGTCCAGATTTTTGGCCAGTTGTACCTACTTTTCATGGACCTTTGTCCAGATTTTTGATGTTTCCAGTTTGAGAGATATGGTGACCTGTTAAGTGGCTATGGCTTCAGAAGGCACAGAGGGTGGCAAGGCTTGTAGGTGGTGCTCTAAGGAGTTAAAACACGCATACCCCTCAGCTGTCCAGATTATACCTCCTATTTTTCATCTATTCCTCATAAAATCTGTAGCTTTCTGGCAAATCACTGATGATTAAAGTCATTAAACAATGACACACATTTGAGTTTCAGACTGCATATCCTCCAGAAAATGCACACTAATACAAATCTTGTTATTATAGCAACTTTCTAAGTTTATAAGATTAATATTAAAAATATGTCCATATTCTTGGGCCTTTGTCCCCTCATTATTTTAGGTTTTGCCCAGATTTATTGCACTTAGAGGTTGAGAGCTTTGACCTCATGTATAGACACCACTGGGAGCTCTCCTGTGAGAGTCCCAGTATAAGACAGATGCATAGCACAGCCTTGCTAGAGCAGTGCCCAGTGCTACTGTCATCAAACTCTCTGGTAAGCAGTTTAGACACTACTACTACTACTACTACTACTACTCAAAAAGTGGCATGTTCACCATCTGCACTAATGGAAAGGTGAAGTCACAGGAAGTGCTTTTGAGATGTACAGAAAATATACATAATAGGTCATTGTTACTGTATTTTACACTAGGTAAAAGATTCCTTTCAGGACAAATAATTCATTAAACATCTCATTGTCACTACTGGTTTTTAGGCTCTTGATCAAATAGATGAGAACAGGATTTTTTTCAGAGACATATGAAGCATCTCTCCAAAGGTTCATAAGTTCATAGGTGCATAGTATGCTAATGACCACTGGGGCCTTTATAAGCCTAGCCAAGCATTCCAACATTCAGACTGTATCCTGCAAGTCTATGCCCCTTAGAGGTTATTTTAAGGGGTGTGTCCAAGTTAGGGTATGATTTACATGTTAGCTTTGTCCATTAGAGACATAGGTGCCAGACCCAGGGTGAATTTCGTATTTCCCATCCACTGGTCCAGTTTTATCTTGAATAGGGTTAAGGAAGAGCTCTGCCTTACGTAGATGGAAAGTCTGTTCCACAAAAGAGTAATTTTCTAAGGCACATACTTGTCCCTCTAACATGCCCTATTTATGATGCTCGCAAAGTTGAAATCCCTAGATCAAGTAATTCTGATGTTATTTGTCCATCAGAGTGGGATTCAAGGATGCCTTGTATGCCAGGCATAGATCACCCTTCAGCAGTCTGAAGGAAACAGAGTACATAAATAGGGCCTTGAGGTGTTCTGCATGACAAGTTGTTTATGCCCTGTATTCTTCTTATGGGAAACCTCCGTAATGTTCCAGTTGTTGCATATGCCTGGTCAGGTATATACTGAAGATGACATTGTACTCAATGATGGGCCTGATGAGGGCAGAATATACTGGAACAATGACTTCCTTGGATCTAGATGCCATGCTCTTGCTTATAAGTTTAGCAACATAGAATTATTTCCTTACTACCTTAGACACATGTTGGTTGAAAGCCAAGTCACTGTCTATATGCATACCCAAATCCCTGACTACTGGTTCTACCCTTAGGGGCGTGCTATTAATGAGGTGATTTCTGATGGTGGATGACTTCCCAAAAGGTACCATTATACCTTTCTTGGCATTGAGTTTTAAGCCATGGCTTTGGCACCAATCATTTGTGTTAGCCCTTCCTGTAGGATGTTAGTGTCTTGGAGGGATTCTATGATTGCTCCTAGTTTGTAATTATCTGCAGAATTGGTCAGCTAGAGGCCTTTAACATTGGCCTTGACTTCTGAGAATTGGATTCCAAAAAAGGATCAGACCCAGTGCAGCACCCTGAGGGACTCCACTAGTAACCAGCCTCTTTGTTGAGGTAGTCTTCCTTATCCTAATTTCCTGGGTTCTATCTGAGAGATGTCTGGCTATTCACCATGTGTGTAACATATGGGTTTATGCCTATATCCACAAGTTTATTTACAATGCTTGAGTTGAGTATTCTGTCAAATGCCTTAGCCAGGTCAAGGTAGGTAGTATGCACTATTTTGCCTTCATCCGTTGTCTTGATGACCTTCTCAAAGAAGTCCAGGAGGCTGAGTAGACATCATCTGCCCTTGATGAAAACACACTGGTTTGGATCCACTGTTTGAAGGCTTTCTATGTCTTTGTTAATCATTTCCACAATAATTCTTTCCATGACTTTGCATATGAGACTAGTCAGAGTTATGGGTATGTAGTTCCCAGGGTGTGTTGATGGATCGCCCTTGTGCAGAAGTTTCATGGCTGCAGTTCTTTATTTGCAGGGCACAACGCCTGTCTGGAAGATATGGTTTAACAGTGACTTCAATGGTCCCAATAGCTCATGTTTTAGGCTATTTAAGAGGCATCCTGGGATGTTATCAGGGCTCATCAATGCAGTATTGTTGGCCTTAGAGAATGCATTTAGTACCTGCTTCCTAGTGATAGTTGAGGTAGGTGTTTATTTGATGGTATTTCCTACGGGTGGCTGGGGAAGAGAGGGGGCTAAAATTTAACTTGAATTTGTCAGCCAGGAGATTTCCTATATCTTCCAGCTCTGTCTAGGTGGCTCCATTTACAATCAGTTTTGCACACTGCTGTGTGCTGTCTTTGAGGATTTGAACACAGCTAAAAAAAGCCTTGTGGTTGTCCTTTGCCTGGGATGCTATGTTTACCATAAAATTGGCTTTAGTAGACTTAATTTGCCCTTGTAGATTGATGAGAGTGTTTTTATCATGTTGGATGCAGCACTTCCCAATCTTGGTTACTGTTTTTTTTTCTTTTGTTGTACCACCTGTATATGTTTGGATACTGCCAGGAGGTTTGTTTTTTGAGTTAGTTCAAGACTTATTTCTGGTAGGTACAGCTGTATCTATGCATTTATTGACAATATTTCAACAGGATTTCTGTGAACAATTCTGCATAGGCAACTCTGTTCTCAGGGTTTGGAGGGCCTTGAAATTTTGGCAAGTTAGAATAATTCATAAATGTTACAGGGTTAGTCAGGTCAGAGAATAGATTTTTATTATGAAGGAGACCGCTCAGAGATCTGACCATGCCAGAGAGGACACTACACTACATGGAGGGGTACAATTTTCTCCCATATCTGAGAATACTAGGTCAAGTATGTTTGCATGCTTAGTTGGCATATGGACTATTTGGTCTAAGGTGTTTGTGTTTACAAAGTCCAAGTCCAGGAATCTCTTGCCATCTAAGATTGAGGTCATGTAAGTATCCCAATTTGTAGTGGGGTAGTTGAAGTCTCCCCACATGGTATTGGGTTGAATGACAAGGTTTCCCAGTAAGTCCAAGTATGAGTTACTTGGATAACAGAGAGTGACCTATAGCTTGCAGATGTTCGGGTAAGTGTTGCTCGTCTGGTCAGGATAAAACAGACGAACAGTTGTGGGTTCAGTTAAAGCAGTTTTATTATATGCAAACACATCAGGATTAATGCTTAGTAACAAACTTAAATAAACTTATAAACAGATTGACTACTGCACTCATACATGTCAACACTCTGGCTGTTCTCTCAAAATGGCACTGCTGCCTGCACATGCTCACTATTTATATGCACATGCCTACACTTGAAAATGCTTCTTAAAGTTGCAACACACACACACTATTCTACATTAAGTATGACCATTATCATACTATGGACAAGAATTGGATATCATAGCAGCAATATAATGCCTTATGTTATCCCTGTGTTCAAATAACTGAAGCACCCATATGTAACACCACTGTATAATGTTGGACATACCTCTGTATTTATGCTGACATGCTATCTAACATGTACATGGAACATATTATTGGGTTCCACACATTCGCAATTGCAAACAAATAAGCCACTCAGTTTTTCAGCATTTGGTTTCACAATAATTTCTACAGGTTTACGGTTTTATCTCTTATTTGTGTTTTAGCACAGTCCTCACTACTATTTTAATGACTGACTGCTCACTTAGGGATATGAGGTTTGGACAGATATATTTTTTTTCTTTTAATGGCTGGAGGTATGATTGTAAGTACATTTGTTTTTTTTTTAATTAACAGAACTTTGGAGAGTAGAGTAATTAAGACCTGTTTATTTATTAATTTTTTTTTTTGGGGGGGGGGGCAATTTTTTTTCTTACTTCTAGTGCATTTCATGTACTAGTGTCCGGTGCGTTTGAAACTAGGTGGATGCGAGGGTCATATATGGGGAAGTTTGGGGTACAATTCTTGAAGCACCATGCATTAAGTATGGTGCTTATGCTTTGGGTGCTTAGGTGACTGGGTACTTGTTTTCTGACGGGTTGATAAACTCAGTAGAATTCTTTAAATATCAGCAAGAATTCTAGCAAAATCATAGAAACAAAATAATATTAGCTCTTATTTGGAACTCAAACCCAATATCTCCAGCATACCATGATGGCATCACTACTGCTGATGGATCAATAAAAGCTTCTGGACTGATAGGTGTTGACTTTTCTCTTAAGAGCTTTATCCTTCAGCTAAGAAATCCCCAGCATGGTAATTAAAGTCAAACTGCAAACACACACAAAGGCACATTCACACAGTTCCTTATTAAAATATTGGTACTTCTCCTTTAAATTTCTTTTTATAGGGGGCAAGCCCCCCACCCCCGAACTTATAAATGCTAACTCCGAGATTGCCATACCTCAGAGAAAAGGGAATATTCTCAGAAATGGCATCTCCAACTTGATATATAAAAGTCTAATCTTTTTGCCATTTAGACACCACGTTTTGGGGCTCATCCTTGGGGGTCCCAACATTTCAAATGGTTACCCCCCCCCCCACACACACACACACACACACACATGCACATATGCAGAGAAAGTCCTCTGTTTGGGTACTATTAGAATAAATAACGTTAACCTTCATGGCTTTACACAGTTTATCACTACCCCTACCTGAATGCAAGATAAGAATCACCTAGGCCCCACCTTATACTGGATCTTGGTATTTGATCCCCAAAAATATTCCCACTCCAGCACACTCCCAAATACCCTCAGTGATCACTTACCAATACACCTATAGGACCCCCCCTCCACAGGAACATAAACTGTACACCTATAAAACTTCAAGAAACCTAACCAAATTTAATCAACAGCTATTTAATGACATCTTAAAATAATAAATTGATCCCCACTAAAAATATTGCCACTAGATGATACCATCAACCATTTCAATAAAGTCTTCTTAGATACCTTTAACAGCTTAGCCCCTCTCTGCAACAAAAGAATAAAGATAAACCATTCACCCTGGCTTACTAAAGCCACAAAGCAATTATTACAAACTAGAGACCAAGCCTGGAAAGACTGGCATAAGAACAAAAATTATACCAACTTGCTTAACTATAAGCAACTAAATAATAAACCTAAAAAATAGGTCATTGCTGATAAAAAAATTACTTCTCTCAAAATGTATCCAGCCAAATAAAAAGCCCTAAAACTTTTTGGAAAACTATCTCAGCACTCCTCACTTCCGGGTCAACTCAAAACCCATCGCCAGCCCCTGATAAAGAACCATCTATTATAGCAGATATGTTTAACTCCCACTTCATAGACAGTACGCTCAAACTAAACTGTTCTAGACCAAACACAAAGATCAGTTCCACATGAAATCTACTCCCACCTGATTCATTAAATAGCAACACCAGTTCTAACACACCACCTCTTCAAAGAACTTCTACAACTATCCCTACAACACCCATTGTCTCTCTACAACCCATTCCCACCTCTCAAATATATGTTTCTATTGAAAATAAAATCCTGCCCTCTCTGTCCACCAACCTCCCATCAGAATACACAAAACTTGCTGTTGATGCAGTTGCCTACCCTGTTAGTATCCTGATCAACAGAACCATGACAGAATCTGAAGTTCCTAAACTCTGGAAAAATATTCATCATAACTCACTTACACAAGGGCAGAAAAAACAATAAATTAACAAACTATCGCCCTATATCCATTCTCTCTCCCTTATCAAAAATACTAGAAAAATGTATACACATACAACCACTGAAACATCTCACTGTTGACAATCTCCTCACACCAACTCAACATGGTTTCTATCCCACACACAGTATTACCACAGCATTATTATCCTTCACAGACACGGTGAACAAAGCCTTGGACTCTGACAAATTAACTTCTGTAATCCTATTAGACTTATCTAAAGCCTTTGATACAGTCTCCCATCCTAAACTATTACAATAGCTATCTTTAATAGGATGCTCCCAACTCATCCAAAAATAGTTTGCCAAGTATTTAACCAACAGATAGCAGTGTGTTAGGTGGCAAACTAATCTATCACAATACCAGGTCAACAGAACAGGAGTCCCTCAAGGATCCATTTTTGGACCATTGCTATTTAATATTTTCATTAATAACCTTCATACCACCTCCTTTCAAAGCACACTCATCCAATGCACTGATCATTCCACCATTATCTCCTCCTCCAATAACTATCAACACATCCTAAAAATAATCCAAGATACCTTCACCTCAGTAGAGACCTGGCTAAATGAAACACAGCTATTATTAATTCCCAATAAAGCCAAACTATGTTTTTCACCAAAACCACAGTTGCAGGACTTCAAAATATATTCACAAAATAAAACTGAAATAGAAATTGTAACTCAGGCAAAATTACCAGGTATCACCATAGATGGCAAAATTATTGGGTATCACCATAGATGACAAACTTTGCTTTGAACAACACAAACTGAATGTCATTAAAAAAACACATTTCAAACTTGGAAAACTCTATAGACACAAGCATTTCATGGATAATTCCACCAAAAAACACTTTCCTACTCCCCTCCCACTTGTATGGAGCCCCTATTCTCACAAACCTACACATGTCTCTAAAAACAAGCTACAGTCATGCTATTATAAAATTGTTAAATTTGCAACTGTCATATCTTACTGCACACATCACTGCCACCCCCTCAATGAACTAAACTCACCCGAATTCCCCCACTACCTTAACCATATACAACTATCCCAAGCACATAAAAAAATATATAAGCCAAGCAGCTGCCTCACCTTAAAACCTATCCTACAATCCTACACTCTATCCTGAAACCTTTGCTCCATAAACAAACAGCTTCTAAAAGTAAGCAACCTAACCAAAGAGCTGACCAAAGGCCTCTACTCCTTTACCATTGCAAAAGTATGGAATGTTTACCTCCAAATATCAGTGCCTTACATTTCTTCAAATGCTTCAAAATAAAATTAAAAAAATCACTTGCATATCACTCACATCTGTCCCTGCTCCTCAACTAATAACTAACACTCTAAATTCTTATCTCATTTCCTCGTCCCCTATCCAGCATTCTGAAACCACATCCTAACACTCTCCTCTCCTACTGAATCCTAATATTCCTATACTCCTATTTCACACAACACCTACTCCAGCTCACCATCCTTATTCCTAACATCTGCTCTTTCAAACTTATCTATACCTCTATCCTCAACTTATCATACTCCCCTGTCTCAGAACCCAGACTTATACTCTCTACCCTTCATAGCCTGTAGAACAAAACCACAGCTTACCATGCCCATAATGATTTAGTCTACTCTTTAGTAATGTATAATATATTTCACTGCAAATTTTATTACCCACATGTTAAATTATAATATGTCTTGAGAAGTATGCAAATGTATATGTGTTAAACTGTATCTTCCAATGATCTGTATGCAAAGTATGTAAAGTATCTATGTAAATTTTACACATAATTGTAAAAATTCTAGTAATGCCTGGCTTTGTGAGGAGCTTTTCTCCCTGTACTTCTGCTGAAAATGGGTTCCTGACCCTGTCAGACTTTCCCGGTCACCAAATGTCAATAAATAATAACTAAAATAAGTAAATAATAGATGTGATGAACTCTGGATGATTTTTTTGGAAGTAGTTTCATGATGTAGACAGAAAATGGAATTGCATATCAGAGGAACTGTTTTCTTTGATTTTTTAAGGTACTGGAAATGGCACTAGCACCAGGTATATTGACGAGAGGTGAGAAAGGATGAGTAGGATTGGGTAATTAATATATTTTATTATGCTGTTTTAAATATAACTGACCTTTTCTGCCAATACATTTTTGCGTAGGTATTCGGCTCTAGTTTGCAACTGGGATGGGCAGTTTTTTTGCTTTCAGGTCTGGAATTTATGTCAGGTCTGAGAAATGTTAAACATACCATTTTGTGTGATTTATACATCATTTAGGTAATGCTTTCAAATGTGTTATTATTTATGTGGTTAATATCTATTTATTATTTATTTGCATTTGTTAACCAGGGCAGAACACTGATCACACTTGAACAATTTGAATCTCAGTCTGAGATACACAAAACAGTGGGAGTTACAGTGTTTAACAAGTGTGCCAAGAGTGCAGTTATAAAATGCAGTATGTAAACAATAAAATGCACACCATGCACATGATATATAGTAAATAGATAATCAGTGAATTAATGGTAGAATTCCAAAGGGATAGATGAAGAGTGAAATGTGTGTGTGGCAGAGAGACAGAGAGAGAACCTGTGAGGCCAAATCAAGTGATGCAGTTAGGTTATTTGATCAAATATGATACAGATGTATCTACCTTGAACTGTAATATTTTTAGAAGTGCACAGAATGTAGGGTACAAAAAGATGTCTTTAAGATTGCAGAAGAGGGATTCCCAGAGTTTGGAGCTTAATATTGAAAAGAAGTGGTCTGAAATATATAGTTTGGATTGAGGGCTTTGCAGCAGTAGGCCTGAATAATTGTAGTTTATGATGTAGAAGTAAGGGCTGTGTCTTATTAGTTTAGAAACGAGGAAGGAGAGTCTGCTCATGATTAAATCTGAGCAATTGTGAGACAAGGTGCAGATCTGTTATTTGCTTAACCAGAAGCCATTTAATTTTTTCCAAATTTAAGCAGTGGTGTTATTCACTAGAAGACAGGGTGGTAAACTGACACATTTTGTTTGAGATGGATTGTGTGGTTGTAGCATGTGTTTTTTTTTTTTGGACATGGCAGTAACTAGTGGAAGAACTTCTTCAAGTTATGAGAGTAGAATAACTTTACCAACGGCTGACCTGGAGGAGGCTCAAAAAAAGGACAAAGCTAACCTTTTTCTATGTGTTATGATGTACACTGGAAATGAGAGAAGGATCCAAACATATTCCCAGTTACATAAGAGGGGTGGGGAGCATTCTATAGTAGTGTATTGTTGCAATTGTGGATTATCGGGGAATTGTGATATGTATGTCTTTTCCTAAGTAGTATATTTTTTGTTATTGATGAGATGATTATGCAGTTTCTGATCTTAATCCATTGGATGAGGGAGTAAAAGGTCTACTTGTAGGCCACATTGTAGTGAACTGAGAATGATTTGATTAGCAAAGGACCATATTGTCCGCATATAGTATGACAGGAAGGTGAAGCAGGTCAAGAGGAAGTTTGTTAATGCAGATAGAAAATAGGAGAGGAGCAAGAATGAAGCCTTGTGGAACACCTATATGCAGTGAGGAAGTAAAGAGAAGGAGAAACTGAAGTTGACAGTGAAGTAGCAATTACTAAGAGAGCTGTGGAACTAGGGGGTAGCATCAGCACAGATACCTATTTCAAAACGGAGGGATCTAAAAAAGTGGAGTTATCGATCAGATCAAAGGTTATGGTGAGGACAATGAAAGCTCGTAAGAGCAAACCTTTGTCCATCCCCATTTCAATGTCATTTGTGAGAGACCAGAGGGTGGTAAAAGTTCCCCATCTGAACCATAATCCATGTTGTCTGTGTGATAATATTTGATAATGGCTGAAGTAAGAGTTGGCAGTAACCATTTTTTTCTAAGACTACATAAGGTGAGGATGATGGAGGTGGGGTGACAGTGTGACATTTTTTACTTGGGAAAATGTTTCATAAGAACAAGGGTAGTTTTTCAAATGCTGGACAATGTGTTGCTAGAAAGGCAGAGATTATAAATAAGTAGGAGTGCTTTTGTGATGGAAGTCATATCAACTGTTCGCTTAAACTGCATTAGTGATCATTAAAATTTTTTCTTGCACAGGGGCAAGCCCCCTCCTGTGCCCCCATACCCCTCAGACTTATACATATAACTTGGAGGTCACTCAACAGTGGAGAAAAAAGGCAAATTCCACTCTTGGAGAAAGTAGCTTTGGCCAACAGTATTTGCACTTTTTTTGCATGTGCCAAAACTGCATTAATCCACATTTGTGATGCAATCACATCAGTGGTAAACAAGCCAGGGGAAAAAATTGCCAGTGTTGAGAGGTCCACTGAGTTGGATTTGTCTTAAAAGAGGTGAGATGTCCTTAGGTGAAACTTGTTTGAAATGAAAAAGTGGGATATATTCTGGAGGAGAGGGGAGAAGGAAGTTTGATGTGAGGTGGTTCTATCAACATCAGAGAGGTCACAAACTGTTTGACAAAATCACTTGCAACAGGTTGGTGAATGTAGATTGTGAAGAAGTGGGTAGTTTATCCTGTGAGTTGGTTGACCACTTTTCAAAAGTTTGTGGGGGCTATGTTTTAAGGAGTTCTGCTGACATAGCATAGTGAGACTTTTGTATCACGTTATGACTTATTTTGCTAGTTTGTAACCTGGGTGAAGTGCTCCCTGTTGTTTGTTGTGTTGGATTTCCACATATGCCAGGCTTCACCTTTGAGTTTTATTAGAGCTTTACATTCCTAAAGTAGTCACTTAGCTTAATACAAATGTACTTATATGTTAGTGATGAGCTTGTCATCATTGTTGGGCTTTGTGATATTAATTACAGGAGTCCAGTAAGTTGTGGAGAGATAATAGACTTTAAGTTGAATATATATATTGGACTGATATCTGGATTTGAATGAAATTAGTTTATGGGGAATGTTTGGGGTATGGTATATGCATGGAAAGGCTAGAGGGACAATGATCACTTAAATAAGGAGGATGAAGTGTGGTCTTTGAAATTGTGCCAGGTTTATCAGAGATAATTAGGTCCAATAAAGAGTGATATAAAGAGTTAAAGTTTGATCTAGTGGTCTGCTCCATTAGTTATGTGAAATTTAGATCAGTTAAGAATTTTGATATGTTCAGTTGGGTGAGGCTAAGTTAATGGATGGTGCAGTTTCCATGAATGACTTTGTTTTTGCTGTTCTTCGTGGCAGTGGCAGTGTTATATAAAAGGGTTTTGGATTTATCTAAGGTGATGGGAGGAAGCAGGTGAGCAATTTTAATATGAATACAATTGTTTTAATTGAAAGTATTTCACTAAGTGACCAATATGAGGTGGGCATTGAGTAAGGGGCGTAGCCAAATATTGACATTTTGTACTCAGACCTAATGTTATTACCCTTCCACCCACCTATCATTTTAAAAATGTACTCAGCCCTCAAAATGCTACCTCCAGGTGTTACCATTTATACCCATAAAAATATTTTTAGAGGTGCTTTCCTTTCACAAATTCTTTATATAGCGCTATACCATAAATATTTGTTTACACAGTTCTAAACATCCTGTGCTTTTTGAGTGCTGAAGTTTCCAAGAGTTGCTCAGAAAAAATGTACTCACTTGAGTACATTGAGTATGCCTAGCTACACTCTTGTATTGACTGGGATATTAGTTTAATTTGAAGGAGAGAGATTTATAAAGTGAGAAAGTTCACTTCTGTTTCTGGAACTCCATCTAGAGTCAAGGTAGCAGTTGTTTCCAGGAAAGAGGTGGTAAAGAATTGAAAAAAAACTTGTAGAAATATTTGGGTCATTTATTACAGTATTTGACAGAGGCTGAATGTGAGAGTGTCTTTTTGATTAACGTTATTGAGGACAAGGAAGGAAAAGGTGATATGTGGAAAATGTGCAGCAGGCAAAGGAGAGGTACAGTGGTAAATTTAAAGTAGAAATGTGTTGTCGTGTAAGGTGCATATATTTGTATGGGAAATATGCCAGAGATAAGTTTGTGGGACTGTTGTGTTATACTTTGTTCTGAATGTATGTGTATAGAGGGAGTAATAAACGAGAGCAGGATAAATGGGGTTATAGAGTAATACATGGGATGATGGAGTAATATATGGGATGATGGAGTAATGGTGTAAGGTGGAGCAAACTTATTTATTTGGAGGAAAGAGTGTTATAAATTAGAGGAAACTGGACTGAAACTGGTAATTGGAGGTTTTGCAGAGTTGTAGAAAATGCAACGTGTAAAAGGTACGGTCTGTTACAAGAGTAAGTGGATTTAGGATAAGTGATGTTTGAGAAGTGTGAGAGTGAGTAAGATGCTTAAACATGGGAAGCATAGAGCATAGGTGAATGTGATTTCATAGGTGAATGATGGTGTTTTAAAAGGGGATGGAGGCATATAAAATTGTGGGTGGGGATCCTTTGTTATAAAGATAAAGTTCTGGTGGGCTGGGGAATTGACAGTAGGAGGGGAGAGAGAACCAGGTTGCAGCCCTCATGATAGCAAGATTCTGCATAAGTTCCTCCCTAACCCAGTTCAAGTGCAACTTGAACAATTAGATAGGGAACAGGAAATTCATCCCTGGTTTGGCATCTGTGTCTCTAATGGACACAGACAATCTATAAATGGTTCATCTCCCAGGCCTTAGCTTGTAAATGTCTCTCAAGCCTCTGTTTACAGTTATCAAGAGCATCAGAATTTGTCAGAGATTTGGGATGCATGGCTAGGCTTAAAGAGGCCCTTGTGGTTGTTATCCTAGTAAACACCTATGAACCTATAAGTACAATTCTAGAGCAGGTAGCCAGCACTGAGTACTGAAGCTAGGTAAAGAACTACAGTTTAGAAAGTTAACATTAAAACAGTAAATGGAGTACCTTTTGTACCACTAAATGTTCTTCAAAATATCTGCAGAGTACATGTAATGTTCTAGAAGCTGATAATGAGCTTAAAATCAGACCCCAGACTAACAACACTAATATGGGGACTGTACAATGCAAATATCTTGATGTGCAATTGACAAATAAGGACAGCGGTTGAAAAACAAATCAGCTGTACTATACCTGAGAGAAATTGGTATTATTGTATTAACAGGGGGAGCAGTGTGGGATATTATGTGTATTTGCATAGTATTTTCTATCTGTAGTGTAGGGAATCTATTTTACTTACTTTTGTGAAATATTACTTTTTTGAGGTATTGTGGCAGTCATTACTTATAAAGATTTTAAAATCCAGTTTTTTAATTTTTAATGAGACTTTTTTGCATTTAGGTGTAATAGAAGTGTTTTATAAACACTAATGTGAAGTACATGTGGTAAATATTAGGAAGCAAGCATGACAACATCTCTGTTTAAGGTGAACTAGGTCCAGTTACTGATAATATGAGCAAAGTGTTATTTGATTATGCAATGGTAATATGGGGAGAGTGATGATAAACAAAATATCTGATATAATAGCCCAAATATATTCATGAAAATTTATGATACAATAGACCAAACATGATTTAACATACCTAATAATTGGCAAAAGTCAAGTGATAAGCAGACAGTTGATGAATCTTGACTGCTGGTGCTCAAGTTAATAAAGTAAACACAATAACTTCAAATTATTCACAATATGAGATTTAATCACCCAGAATCAGTGCTAGACTATCCTTTCATAAGTTTTCTTGGAACATGACTGATTGGTATGTAATTCTTTCTGCACTTGAAAAGTTCAGTATTTTATTATTTCAGACTCAGAATACATTCTCCCAGTTAGCATCTCTTGTAGTTTACCTCATATACTTGTTAAAGTCAAGATTATTACTAGACAAAATAAATGGTCCTGATGGCAATCTTGAGATTCATATCTTTGGATGTCCATGCATGCAATGTAATATAACATACTTTTACTGTAACAGGTATTTCTAAAGAGCCTAAGTGGTTGGGCCTACCCCTATATATTTTTTTTTTAAATCACAATCAAAAAAACTTGTAGAACCATAGAAGGGCTCACAAAGACAGACCGCATATGACATGTTAAGATGAAAGGGACATACAGCTAGTGCTTGTAAATACAGTATATACTTAGTTGTTCATATTGTATGGATCCCATTAAGTGACAGTCTTTTAGTAACAGAGATAGACGTATCTGTGCTACCAAAAAATTTAATTTACGTGGGCAACTGTGATGCCTGCTCTGCCATTGATGTAAGGAGGATAAAGCAAAAGTTATAGCAAGATAGTAAGAAAGTTACAGCAAGGCAGGGAGAAAGTTACAGCAAAAAGTTGTAAACCATTATGATAAAATAAAGAGGCAAGGTGAATATAATGCCTTATAAATGCATTGATTGGATGTAGTAATAAAGAGTTTTTTTTGTAACAGAAAGAGATGGTGATAATACACGACAGTAATTATAAAATAAAGGATTTTTCTAGCAGTTATGATCGGCCACTAGTACCTTCCCAGACTTAAATGAGGTTATAGCTATAAAATATATACCGGAGGCAAGAATCTTAAAGTAAATGTGCAATAGCTGTTTATTTTAAGTATAGTGACAGTAATTCAAAAATGATTTTTATTAAATTGAACTCAGTACATCAGAGTCTGAAACAGTTAATATATTTCATTTTGAAAGGTGATTGGTTGTTTTAAATGCATAAATTCTGAATAAAATAATATTTTATTTTTACATTGCTGTTCAATAAAGTTTATGTTATCTGAGAGTATAAACATGGTTAATCTTGTATGTAGTCCAATGTCATATTTTGTTTTGGATTTTACTTTGACTATTGCCCCACTTTTCATGCCACTGGGATAGTTTATAGATAGAAAGATAAGCAGAGGCATAAATGTGATACATCTACCACCAGCTAGTTTCATTACTCCCCTCAGGTTTGTAGGGATTAAGAATGGGTAGCATGAAGTCAGGAACAGTTCTGAAAAGAGCATCAATCTACACACACACACACACACACACACACACACACACACACACACACACACACACACATAGTGATAATTTCCCATAGTGACAATTCACCTGCCAGTATGTCTTTGGGATGTGGAAGGAAATGTCTCACTCACAAAAAAAAACATTGGTGCAGAGATGCCATGGAAAGTCTGCACAGAAGGTATAGTCTGCACAGAACCTATAACTTTAAAGAAGCAGATCAACACTAACCCCCTTAGCATACACACACAGTGTGTGTGTGTGTGTGTGTGTGTGTGTGTGTGTGTGTGTGTGTGTGTGTGTGTGTGTGTGTGTGTGTGTGTGTGTGTGTTTGTGTGTGTGTGTGTAGACAGTGAATATGAGCTTCTGGTATGTGATACATGAAATATCTTGTACTGTAGGTTTAGGGCCTGAGTTCAACAAAGCCTAACTCATCAAGAAGGAAGTCTTTTTTTCCTGCAGTACACCACATTTCATGTATCACCCAAACCAGATGACCATATTTTCCTTTTATCATTTTTGTATTTTTGTTATGTTAAAATGGTATTTCAGAGTGACTTCAGTGGAATCAAATGAATTGCCTAGTATTCAGCTCAATAATGTGAGTGTGTGTTTGATGCTTTGTTTTGTTATTTTATGAATGGAAAGTGTCACAGGTTTTCCCCATTGGATTAGTAGTGAGATTTCTTTCTCACAGCTCAAGAGTTTGGAGTTGAGTTCAGCCCTGGCATCCAGTCACTATATATTTAGATTTTGGCATACCCACTCTCTCTCTTTCTCTCTCCCTCTTCATGTCTGTGGGGGATTGCTCTAAGTATGTCATTCTTCTCCCACCACCCAAAAAATATGCTGTCTGAGCTATCAGGATTTTGATCTAAAAAGGAATCTTAAGTATTTTTTATCTTGACTTATAGGTTCATAGGTTCATAGCTAGGTACTAGGCTATTAGCCTTAAGGCCTATATAAGCCTAGCCAAAAAGGTACCCTGGCTTTCGCCATCTAAGAAAATTATTTTCCTGTGCCCCTGTCGAGCAGAGCCACAGAAGTGATACGTGGGGTGAATTTCCTATTTCCCATCCAATCATCAAGATTTTTCTTAAAGAGTGCTAATGAGGAGCTCTGTTTGACATAGATAAGTAGTCTGTTCCAGAGTATGGGAAGTCTCTGGGATAGGAATCTATCCCTCCAGCATGTTCTGTTTCTTGTGGTGACAAGGTTTAGGTCCCTAGAGCATGTAGCTCAGAGGGATTGGGATTTCTTATAAGTGGAGCATGTCCAACAGCTCAGGGTTTGACATAGCTTTGTATGTTAGGCAGAGATCACCTCTGAGTAGGCGATATGCGATGGAGTAAAGCTGGGGTTTTTTGAGACGGTCTACGTAGGGCATCTGTTTGAGGCCAGTAATCCTCTTTGAGAGGTATTTTTGTGGCCTTTCCAGTTGTTGTAGATGTCTTGTGAGGTACATACCAAAATGGGTGTTGTACTCTATAATGGGTCTAATGAGTGATGAGTAGAGGGGAACAATGACTTCTTTTTTTTCTGGATGAGAAACCTTTTGTGATCAGGTGAGACACGTAGAAGGATTTCCTGACCACTGCGGCGATGTCCCAAGGTGTCCCAAGGTCTCTTATCACACTTTCGGCGTTAAGTAGACTACCACTTATGTGGTAGTTCATGGGTACAGAGTTTTTACCAAAGGGGACGACAATACACTTTTTGGCATTGAGCTTCAGGCCATGGCTTTGACACCAGGCATCTGTCTCAGTGAGGCCCTTTTGTAGTATGTCCTCATTGTTAGGAGTTTCGATTATGGCTCCTAGTTTGCAGTCATCTGCAAACTTTGTTAGCCAAAGACCTTCTGTGCTAGCCTGTACTTCAGAGAAGTAGATACCAGACAGGAGAGGACCCAGGACTGAACCCTGTGGTACTCCACTTGTCACTGGTCTGAAGTCGGATTTGGAGTCTGTGGGTTCTGTCCATGAACCAGTTGGCAAACCATCTTGTGACATAGGGATTTAACCTAGTTTAGTGAACTTATCTATAATTTCAGAGTGGGGGATGGTGTCAAAAACCTTGGCGAGATCTAGATAAGCTGTATGAACCACCTTACCCTCATCTATGGCTTTGGTGACTGCTTCAAAGAAGTCAATCAGGCTTAGGAGACATGATCTGCCTTTTACAAACCCGAACTGGGTAGGGTCCAGAGTTTGGAGATTACCAATGTTTTTATGAGTTCCATGATGATACGTTCCATGGCCTTGCAGACCAGGCTCATCAGGCTAAGGTGGTAGTTCCCGGGGTTTGTCGTGGCTCCCCCTTTGTGGAGTGGGATAACTGTCACAGTGCACCATTTAGTGGGCACAAAGTCTGAGGTGAGGCTATGATTGAACATGGTACTGAGGTAGGGTGCCAGTTCATTCTGTAGTTCATGTAGAAGACAGCCTGGGATATTGTCAGGTCCCATGGATGCTTTGTTCTTGACTTTGGAGAGTGTGTTTTTTACCTATGCAGCCGTGATTACAGGAACTTTGCATTCTTCCAGTATAGAGATGGGCCCTCTAGGGGGTGAGAGGGGGGTAAAGTTAGCACTGAACCTATCTGCCAGGATGTTGGCAATATCAGTTGGTTTTGTATATTTAGTGCCATTGTGCTGTAACTCAGAGCAGATCTGAGTGTTGCCATTGAGATTCTTGACATAGCTATAGAATGTTTGTAGTTGTCTTTAGAGTCAGTGGCAATTTTGTTTTCATAACTAGATTTGGACGATTTTATGAGGGATCTCAGCTTCTTACTGAGGTTGACCAGGGAGTTCCTCCAGTCATGGGATTTTACTGTTTTTTGCAACAGTTTCTTTCTTCTGTTGTAGAGTTTGTTTATGGCAGACGACCACCAGATTGGCTTCCATTTTTTGGAGGATAGCATCTTGGTTCTATTAGGGATAGCATGATCCATGCACTCGTGTAAGTGCTTATAAAGTGCATTTGTGTAGGATTCAGCAGTCGTACCTCTATTGTCCATCTGCATGGGTGTCATGAAGTTTGCCACTTCTATCTTAAGAAGTGTGAAGTTGGCTTTGGAGAAGATTTTTACGGTGGTTTCCCTAATTGGGGGTGGGGGCGGGATGGTGATGTCTAGGGTGATTAGCTTGTGGTCGTACCTGACCAACAAGGAACTGACCTCTGGTGTGGAACACTGGTTGCCCATGTTGGTAATGACCAGGTCTAGGATATTGCTGCCCCTGGTGGGGGTGTGAATAAGTTGATCCAAGGCGTTGAAATTTATGAATTCCAGAAAACGTTGAGCAAAAGAGTTGGTACATGAGTAGTTTTCCCAGTTAATGGTGGGGTAGTTGAAATCACCCATTATTAGGGTGTTGGGTTGTACCCTAATACTTTCCACTGTATCAAGAAATGAGGAGTGGGAATCCTGGGGCATGGTGGGGGGTCTGTAGCAAGCTGTTGATCAAGAGTTTTAACTCATGCAAGAACTTATGTTTTTGAAGAGGGATATTTCAAGAACAGTAACAGAGTGTAAAAAAGCAATCTTAACATTAACGATTTTGGCAGCAAAAAAAAGCCTTAACAAAAAAATGGAAAAAGATTGATAAACCTACTTGGGGATGCATACATTAAACTGTGGAAGATGTCAAGAGAGGATAATTATATGGGTAAAATAGGAAAGTATCCTAAAGAGATAAGATGAAATGGTTGCTGTTGGATGAGATCACAGTAGATCAAAAGGACTGAAAAGGGGATTGCGTTAAGAGTACTGAAAAGTATGAGGCAGGACATGGAAGGGTGATTCATGGAATTGCTGGAACCTGTGTTCTGAGAGACTGCCTTACAGATTATCTGCAATTATACAGAGCTGAGTATATATTTTTTGGTTATAGAGTTTGTTAATTGTTGCTTAGATCTGTGTTAAAACTGTTGTCTCACTGTTCTGAGAGACTGATCAGCAAATATACAGAGCTGAAAATATTTTTTTGGTTTTAAAGTTTGTACTGTTAGTTGTTGCTTAGATCTCTGTTGAAACTGTTTTGTCCCACCCACCCTCCTTATTTTTGGTTTGTAGTTTAAATTTGGTGGCTTTTGCAGTTGCCCGCCCCACTGTAGATTTGATCTGGGACACTCCCCCGTCCCATCTCTTTACCACATTCTACCTAATAAACTCTTTCTGCACTTGCTTTTAGTCCTTTTTAATTTAATTGCATTTTTTAAACTGTGTTTGGTCTAATATTGCTGCATAATCAAGTGTGCTAGCTTGCACTGCATGTGAATTGTTTTTTACTACTGTTTTTCCTACTTTTCAGTAAAAAAAAAAAAAAAACTGTAAGCCTGTTTCCTACCTTTCATGTAACTAGTGTTCCAGATACAGATTTGCTGTATCCAGGACTGTATGTAAGTTTCTGAGCCCCCCCAAGCCTTTCTGCATTGGAGGGAAGCCTTCTAGCTTATCACTGGGAGTGGTAAGCACTTGGAGTTGCCACCTTTTCAAATGGCCAAAGTGGGACATTTTCAGGACACACATCAGATTTTACAGGCCGAAACATACCCACGGTCAGTACAAAGGATAGAACTTAACTTTTTTGCCTAAATAAAAGCTTATTCTTGTAGCATTTTAGTTGCTTATTCTGTTTCTTGTAACATTTAGGTATTTTAGATATAGAATAACTATTTTATGCAACTATTACATAAAATATGGGACATAATTATGTCCTACAATCTCAGGACATTTGCCATTTTTAATATTTTTTGTCAGGACACAACTGCCCAAATAGGGACTGTCCCTCGCAAAGTGGGACAGGTGGTAACCCTATAAGCACTAGGTAACCTGTCTACCACATAAGGAGTGGTTCTGGCCCAGAAATTGTAGTTATTGGCCGTTTGGGCAATCTCTTCCATCTCTCTCAACTTTCTGATTTGAAAGCCTGCATTTGCACTTGTTTCTGTCCTGTAACTTGTCTAGTGCAGATACAGATTATTAGTTTTAGCACTTAAATTTGCTTGTTCATGCTCAGCACTTGATCAGAACTTGTAAATACTAAATAAGCTACTAATTACTATAGCACTCTATCTTCCTCATTACCTAGAGGAAAACAGTTTTTGTACTTACTTTTCTCACTTGCTTAGAGAAAAACAGCTCTTGTACTCACTTTTCTCACTTATCTAGAGGAAAATAGTTTTTTATTCAGGCATGTCCAAGGGTCAGCTCCCAGTGTTCTCTCCTGTCTATCTGATGAATCTGGGCATCTTGAGGCAATGTAGAAATTGCCTCATGTGCACTGACAACCCTCTCCTCCTTCCACCCAACACTACAATCTGTGAGAGATGCACGTATCTAGCCAAACTGGAGGTAAAGCTCTCTCTAACCAAGACTGAACTTGACAGTCATGAGAAGAAGGTAAATATTTGCACCACACCACACTCATCACATAGTCTCACTAAATCTACACCACCAAAATCCACACACAGTAGCACAAAAACATTCACAGAGGCTCTCAGTAATAATCTGTCTAAGCAACAGAGACCTCCAAAGCAGAAATGCAAGCAACCTTCATCCCCCAACACAACCCAAATGACACATAACCCACAGACTCAGTGTGCCACTCAACCATAGCCAATAAGGCAAAACAACGTACCCAACACACTAGTCATAGGTGACTCTATAGTCAGGCACACTGATGTCCCACTCACCAGGCTAGACAAGGAGAAAGTTACTGTCAGCTGCCTGTCAGGTGCCAGGATCCGTCACATAACCCACGCACTCAGGTCACTCCACACCAAGTACAAATATGACTCTGTCATTGTCCATGTTGGTGTGAATGACCTGAGATGTACTTCCCTAGACTACATGAAAAGAGACATGGAAGAGCTCTCCGATCTTGTAGCCCAGGCAGGTATGACCCTAGCCCTGAGTAACATTCTGCCATCGCCCAGAATGATACCGCAGTACAAGGACAAAATGATTGACTTCAACAATTGGTTAAGCTTCTGGTGTCATTCTAAGGGGATCCAGTATCTGTCTGCTTGGAATGACATGGTCGACAGACCACAATGCTTTTCCACAGATGGCCTGCACCTGTCACCCCTGGGATTCTGGATACTGGCTAAGGCTCTTGCTGTCCCTATAGTGTCATTTTTAGGCAGGGTTCAAATAACAAATTCACCACCATAACAGGAACAGGCAAACAAAAACTGAAGGTAATGCTACTCAGTGTTAGAAGTCTAAATCTCAAAATGCACTCACTCAAAGTACTCCTTAAAATGGAGAACATCAATATCTGTGCAGTGACTGAGACCTGGTTCAAGGCTCCAGAGAACACCCCTGCACTACCAGGCTATAACTCATACCACACTTTTCGGCCATGTAACCTGGACCGAAACACCAAAGGCGGAGGTGTGTCCATATTCATTAAGGATATCCACACCTCCAGGCTAGTTGCTCAGCATAATGCATCCAAGGTTATCCAAGTGCAACTAACTCTCGGCAAAACTGAAATCCAAATTGTAGCTTGCTATAGATCCCCCACAATACCCCAGGATTCCCACTCCTCTTTTCTTCATGTACTGGAAAATATTAGGGTTCAGCCAAACACCCTAATAATGGGCGACTTCAACTACCCCACCATTAACTGGGAAAACTACTGGTGTACCAACTCCTTAGCTCAACGCTTTCTGGAATTCATAAACTCCAATGCCCCAGATCAATTTATCCACACCCCCACCAGGGGCAACAATATCCTAGACCTAGTCATTACCAACATGAGTGACCGGTGTTGCACACCTGAAGTCAACTCTTCGTTGGTCCAATCCGACCATAAGCTTATCACCCTTGATATCCACATCCCGCCCCCACCCCCCATTAAGGAAACCACAGTAAAAAATTTCTCCAAAGCCAACTTCATGCTTCTTAAGACAGAAGTGGTGAACTTCATGATACCCATGCAGATGGACAATACAGTTACAACTGCTGAATCCTGCACAAATGCACTCTATAAGCACTTACACGAGTGCATGGATCGTGCTATCCCAAACAGAACCAAGATGCTATCCTCCAAAAAAAGGAAGCCAATCTGGTGGTCCCCTGCCATAAACAAACTGTACAACAGAAGGAAGAAACTGTTGCAAAAGAGAGTAAAATCCCATGAGTGGAGGAGCACCCTGGTCAGCCTCAGTAAGAAGCTGTGATCCCTTATAAGATCCTCCAAAGCTAGCTACGAAAGCAAAATCGCCACTAAATCCAAGGACAACCACAAAGCATTCTATAGCTATGTCAAGAATCTAGATGGCAACACCCAGATCTGCTCTGAGTTACAGCACAAAGGCATGAAAATTACAGAACCAACTGATATTGCCAACATCCTGGCAGATCGGTTCAGTGTTAACTTTACCCCTCTCTCACCCCCCTAAAGGGTCCATATCTATACAGGAAGAATGCAGAGTCCCTGTAATCACAACTACACAGGTAAAAGCTGCACTCTCTAAAGCCAAAAACACAGCATCCATGGGACCGGATAACATCCCAGGCTGTGTTTTACACGAACTTCAGAACGAACTTGCTCCCCACTTAAGCACCATGTTCAATAATAGCCTTGCATCAGGCTTTGTGCCCACTGAATGGTGCACAGCAACAGTTATCCCACTCCACAAAGGGGGAGCCACCACTGATCCCGGGAACTATGGACCTATTAGCCTGACGAGCCTGATCTGCAAGGCCATGGAACGTATCATCATAGAACTCATAAACAAAGACACTGGTAACCTACAAACTCTGGATCCCACCCAGTTCGGGTTTGTGAAAGGCAGATCATGCCTCCTGAACCTGACTGACTTCTTTGAGGCAGTCACCAAAGCCATAGATGAGGGTAGGTGGTTCACACAGCCTATCTTGACCTCGCCAAGGCTTTCAACACCATCCCCCATTCTGGAATTACAGCTAAACTCACTAAACTAGGTATAAATCCCTAGGTCACAATATGGGTTGCCAACTGGCTCACTGACAGAACCCACACTGTAAAAGTTGCAGATTCCAAATCTGACCTCAAGGCAGTGACAAGTGGAGTGCCACAGGGTTCCATCCTGGGACCTCTCCTGTTTCGTATCTACTTCTCTGAAGTACAGGCTAACACAGAAGGCATCTGGCTGACAAAGTTCACAGATGACTGCAAACTAGGAGCCATAGTCAAGTCCCCAAATGATGTGGACATCCTACAAAAGGGCCTCACTGAGACAGATGCCTGGTGTCAGAGCCATGGCCTCAAGCTCAATGCCAAAAAGTGCAGTGTCATCCCCTTTGGTAAAAACTCTGTACCCATGAACTACCACATAGGCAGCAATCTACTTAACACAGAATGCGTAATAAGAGACCTTGGGACCCAGGTGGACAGTAATCTCTGCTTTGATAGTCACATTGCCACAGTAGTCAGGAAGTCTATCTACGTGGCACACCTCATCATAAAAGTGTTCTCATCCAGGAAAAAATAGGTCATTGTTCCACTCTACTCGTCACTCATTACACCCATTAAAGAGTACAATGCCTCTTTTGGAATGTACCTCACAAGACATCTGCAGCAGCTGGAAAGGCCACAGAAGTACCTCACAAAGAGGATTAGTGGCCTCAGACAAATGCCCTACACTGACTGCCTCAAAAAACTCCAGCTTTACTCCGTAGCATATCACCTACTCCGAGGTGATCTCTGCCTAACATATAAAGCTATGTCAAACCCAGAGCTGTTGGACATGCTACACCTAAAGAAATCCCAATCCCTCCAAGCCACATGCTCTAGGGACCTAAACCTTGTCACCACAATAAGCAGGACACGCTGGAGTGATAGATACCTGTCCCAGAGACTTCCTATATTCTGGAGCAAGCTACCCATCTATGTCAAGCAAAGTTCTTCATTAGCACTCTTCAAGAAAAATCTTGATGAGTGGATGGGAAATAGGAAATACACCCCGCAGATCACTTCTGTGTCTCTGTTGGACAGGGGCACAGGAAAATAACTTTCTTGGGTGGCGTACGCTATGGTACCTTGCTGGCTAGGCTTATGTAGGCCCTTGGGCCGATAGCCTAGTACCTACCTATGAACCTATGAACCTATGAAACTATGGGTCCTCCCACTGATGGTTCAGTAACAGAAAAGGGTTAAATATTGTCAGAAAAATATGTATTAATGTGTGTATGCTTAATGCTAATTAGAAACTAAATAAGTTAACACGTTTTTCATTCTATTTTATATGCACTGTTTTAATATACAGTTGAGTTTCATATGAGACTGAAAAGATGCTTTTTGAAACTGCAATGTGCTTTCTGAAACATGCAAGATGCCCTCTGACCTAATAATTGCTAGCACAGCAATATTCGTGTTTATGCCTTTTGGAAATGTACTTGAGAAGCAGGTGATTATCTGCTAGGTCAGGAAAAATGAATGAGCAATGCTATATTCTGTAAATGTAATGATTTTAAACAATCAGCTCTGTTCGAAGTATGAGAACATGTGCAGCTGCAGAAGTTTAGAGATAACATAGATAAAGGACTGTTACAGAAATGAACTGCAATCTATACTTGCTTTGTGCTTGAATTAGCCATAGTACCTTGAATGGTAACATTGCATATATCTAACCGGTGGTAGCCAAGGCCACATTGTTTTTCTTAGGAAGTTTCTCACAAAAATTGATAGTACCAGCAGAATATTGTAAAAACAATTATTACTAAATGATGATGACAAAACTTGTGATTCACTACGTCAGCTTGGTAGGCAATGTCTTATTAGAAAGTGTATAAAAATGATAGCATTTCCTGATTCTAGTTAGACAAACTCTGTATTAGCACGTTTTTGTCTCCTTGCTGCAAGATTAAAGTGCCTTAACCTGAACCTAATGTGTTTTGATAATTTTTAAAGTATATTTTTCCTTTGACAGTTTTGGTCCTTCGGACCGGAAAGTACCTCTCACTCTAGGCTCAGGTCAGAATTGGGCCCGGTGGCATGTACCCATACGGAGAAGTGGCCACATCGGCTCTTCTGTCTTGAAAGACCTCCGACTGAATTGTCGTTCGAAAGAGGCCAGCCACTGTTTCTGATCTGGGATTGGAGGACGAATCAACGTTCCAGTGGATCAACTCATGGAGGGTCAGGTAAGGAGAAATTTACCTTTTTTTCTGTTTTAGATCAGGGACTTGTTACATTATTGTTTTGTCAGGGAGATTTGCATGTGCAGATCAGGGACAAAAAGATTGCTGTCTTGTCATAGATCAGGGAAACAGAATAGGTAGGCAGTTATTCTAGATAAACTGTGAAAAGGTGTAAAATCGTGGTACCACGTGATTAGAAGGGTTATGTAACAATTTCTAACTTAGCTAAGGCAACATGGGAAATCAGTGCACAAAAAGTTCCCGAGATCCGCCCCTAACCGAAGACGCGAAATATATGCAATTACAGCGTGCCAATAATGTTAAGTATTATACAAAATGGGTTGATAAATACAAATTTGATGGTAATTTAGATAAACCTTCACTTATTAAACTTGTTAGACAACTTAAAACAGACGTGAAAGGTCAGCTAAAAAAGCAACGACAATTAGGAGTCCCTCAGGCACACAGGTGGCTTGAGGAAGCAAACCGCAGGGAACAAAAGATTAAACATTCAAAAGCAATGTTCTTAGATAAAGAAGATAATAACTTGGTAATAACAACAGCCCCTCCTCCGCCCCCCTCTGCTTCCTTTACCAGAATATGAAGCAAGTGGACAAGCTGATCCACCTCCACTATACCAAGCTGTTCCTGCAAAATCAAAACCATTTGTCAAAGATCCTATCGAGACCAGGTCTCGAACGCGCAACTTAAGAGGGGATATTGAATTATATGAAATGAATAAAGAGTCACGAGCTATAAGTGAGGAAGAGATATGTCCACTCATAGAAGTACCAAATCCGCAGGCAGGACAGGCAGGACAGGCAGGACAGGCAGGACAGGATCCAACTCTTCTAGTATATAGACCGTGGACACCGGAAGACATCCAGAAAGCCACAAAGGGAATTCCCCATCCAAAAGTTAATTTTAGAAAATTCTTAGAAGACTTACAAGGCATGAGGTTAAGTTATCATTTGAATGGAGAGGAAGTAGAGAAAGTAGTTAGACAAATCATAGGTCCAGATTGGCACATGATCAGTGGCAACTGGAATCCCCGTGACGCAGAGCTTAGACCATTCCCACATAGTAACGCAGAACTGGACAACAGAGTGAAAGGTCTGACAGACCGAATCTCTGAGAAATGGAAGCCTAGGGCTGATTGGACTTGCATTAATCAATGCATACAACATGAAGGTGAAACTGTTGATAGATATTATGCCAGATTATTAGAATGTTTCAATAACCATTGTGGAATGCAGGTACCTGAAGATCAAACACATGATTCCCCATATGAGCAACAGCTAAAGAATGCATTTTTAAAAGGCAGTATTGTGCCCATTAGCAGCTTTATTACAAAGCACATGGTAGATCATCATACAAGTAGATTACAGTCATTATTTGAATATGCAAGACATGCCAAAAGGCATTTTAATAGCAAAAAGAAAAAGAAAACTCAGGTATTTGCAGTAGAAGACGGATCAGAAGTCTTTGTAGTACAAACTGGGAAGAAGGGTAAGAAAAATACCCAGGGAAACAAACAATCTGATAAATGATCAGAAGACTTTGAAGAAAGAAAGAAAAGGGGTGAATGTTTCAAATGCAGGAAAAAGGGACATTTAGCAATGGATTGCAGGCAAAATAAGAAGGTAACCACGGAAGATAAGGAGGGTGAGGAATGACTATATGATAGTCAAGAATCACTGGATAGGAATAAACAAGAAAAGACAAATGCAAATGTGGTAGCAAGGGTAGAGGATGTGACAGAAGAAATAGAGGATGTACATGAATTCATAGATAATGAAGAAAATGAAATTTTGGACTTAGCATTATTGAGCTTAGAGCTCTACTTGGCAGAAACAAAACCGGAAGTTACACTTCTGGTAGAGGGGAGGGAAGTCAAATTCCAGTGTGACTCAGGGGCTTCACGGACCCTGATACATCCTTCCAAACTACCCGAAAATTCAGAATCACTGGACTACATATTAGTGAAAGCAGCTAATGGACAGCTGTACCAAACTAACATAACCGATTTTTTCAAACTGTAGACTGTAAGCAAGGTTATATGACATCAGTGTTAACACAACAGCATGGGGACAAATAACGCCCCATAGCTTACTATTCATCACAGCTAGACCCAGTGGCGCGATCCTTGCCCCACTGTGTACAAGCAGTAGTCGCAGCTGCAATGGTAGTGCAGGCTTCAGCCTCAGTAGTATTGTTCCACCCTCTCACATTGAGAGTGCCTCATGCAGTCGCAATTATTTTACTGCAAGAAAAAGTAGGATATCTTTCTCCTGCTAGACATCTTTTCTGTATGACTATACTGCTGAGCCAACCTCATATGACAATTGAACGATGCACAACTTTGAATCCGTCAACCTTGCTCCCAACCCCTGCAGATGGCAAACCACACTGCTGCCTGCAGGAGATTGAGCAAAAGACACTACCTAGAAAAGACCTTACAGATGTTCCCTTGGATGATGCCGAGGTGACATACTATGTGGACGGCTCGTGCAGGAGAGGTCCTACAGGACAGAATCTAGTGGGGTATGCAGTAGTTTCTGATACCGAGATTTTAGAAGCAAAGTCTTTACCACACAACTTATCTGCACAAGCAGCAGAATTGATTGCCTTGACAAGGGCATGTACCTTAGCAAAAGGTAAGAAAGTAAACATTTTTACTGACAGTCAGTATGCTTTTTCTACTGTACATGTTTTTGCGCAGCAGTGGAAAAATAGAGGAATGATAACATCTACTGGTAAACCAATTAACCATGCGCAATTTATTTTAGACTTGTTAAACTCTATTCAGTTACCTCAGAAAGTAGTTATTTGCAAATGCATAGCTCATACCAAGCAACAGGATAGAATTTCAAAAGGTAATGTGAGGGCTGATACAGCTGCAAAACAAGCAGCTTCAGCTTCAGAAGTTTTTCTTTTAAGTGAGGAATTACAACCATCTGAGATTTTTGATTTAGAAATGTTAAAAACAATGCAGACACTTACTACAAATGTAGAAAAACAGAAGTGGATAAAACGAGGAGCAATCCTTGAGAAGGGACTGTACATCTCCAAAGAAAACAAACCGATTTTACCATCTAACTTGTTTAGATATGCAGCTTTGTTGAGCCATGGGCAGTGCCATGTCTCAACAGGGGGGGGGGGGGATGGTACAGTTAGTAAATCGAGTGTTTACGACATATGGATTTACAAACTACACAAAAAAATTTTGTGCAGCATGCCATGTTTGTAACAAGCATCATGCACAAGGGGCATTGAAGCCTAAGCAAGGGAGTTTCCCTATACCACCGTATCCATTCCATACTATTTGTATGGATTTTATAGAACTGAACAAATGCGAAAATAAGAAGTACTGCCTTGTCATTATAGATATGTTTTCCAAATGGGTGGAAGCTTTTCCAACTAAAAATCCAGATGCAGCTACTGTTGCAAAAGTCCTCGTTAAAGAAATTATTCCTAGATTTGGCATACTGGAAAAGATTTATAGTGACAATGGCACACACTTTGTAAATCAAACTATACAACAACTTAGCCGTTATTTCGGGATTTCTCTGAAAAATCATTGTGCATACCACCCCAAATCTGCAGGATTAGTAGAGAGGCATAATGGGGTTTTGAAAAATAAGCTTAGAAAATTGATTAGTGAGACACAAAAGAACTGGGTGCACTGTTTACCTCTGGCACTGTTGAGCATGAGAACTGTTCCAAATGCAAAAGGGTTAACTCCTTTTGAAGTTCTGTTTGGGAGGGCATATTATACACCTCAATGGAAACCTCTCATGCCTGCAGAGCAAGAGGCTGACAGTTCACTTGCAGGGTATATGAGGCGATTTTAAAATAACAAACTTTTGCAGTTAAATTCTGTTTCAGATAAAGAGCAATCAAGACCATCGGAAGCAGCAGTAGCCCGAGGCGCATGGGTCTGGGTGAAGGTGGTGAAGAGAAAAAACTGCAGCTCTCCGAAGTGGGAAGGGCCATACCAGGTACTACTGTCGACACCCACTGCAGTCAAGATCGCAGAGCGAGCGTCCTGGATTCATTTGACACACTGTAAAATGGTTAAGAACTTTGAACTGGACAAAAACCTTGTTACTGTTGTACAACGAGAACAAAATGACCAGGTATAGAGCAAACAGAGATACAGAACAACCTCAGAAAACTTGTATGATTATTCTGGTAGCTATACTGATAACATTGTTCTTTTTGTTGTGGCCTTTCCTTTTTCCTGCCACAAAAGTTGAACTGATTAAACGTGATGAGCCGAACATAGACTGGCACCCAAACTTTAACACTTATCAGGCAATTACACGTGTGTATGCTGAGACTTTTAATGTTTCGAACTGCTGGATTTGCACAGCCATACCAACAGCATACAGGGCGTTATTAATGACTGCAGTCCCCCTAGGGGTCAATGAGACCTGGGAAAATTTGGTTTATGACACCGTAGCTATTAAAGCATATGATAAGGTAGCACTGTATTTGCCTGTGACACAAAAGGGAATTGTATGTTTTTATAAGAATGACACAATTCAAGTGGGTTGGAGCAAGTGCAATGTGACTGTACATTACAAATGTTATACCAAAGCAAATAAATTGGGTGCAGCTTGTAGTTCAAATTATGACTCATTTCATGAGTCCATGCATAAGACTATTGATCAAGTGCAACGTAATCCTGTACTTTTTAAACAACTATCTGTAATAGATAGGAAAATGTTTCATGCAGGGCAGCCATTTCGTAACAAAGTTACTACTAAGGTAGAGGATTGTTATTTTGTTTGTGGCAAGAAAGCATATAAATGGTTACCTGAGAATTGGTCCGGCAGTTGTTTTTTGGGGTACCTGGTCCCAGCCATATGACACACTGCAGTTTTGCCTCAGGGAAATATTCGAAATACCCGAGATGTGGCCAAGAAATCTGTCAGAAAGCCTGAAAATCCAGTGGGACAGATCGAGGTGGGCTGGAAAGACCATCATACTGTGGGTACCAAACTGACGCACATGGACTTGAGTGATGCTGTCATATCGTGGGCAGGCATATTACCTGCATATGGCACAGTGAAATTGATTTGGGAGCTTGAAAACTGTCTAAACTTCTCGAAGTAATGAGTAATGCAACTTTTTCTACTTTTGAATTGATAACTGATGAACTGAATGCTATGAGAACTGTAGTGCTCCAGAACCGAATGGCTCTTGACTTCACCCTAGTGGCGAGAGGTGGTACGTGCACTTTAATCAAAGAAGAGTGCAGTGCGTATATACCAGATCATCAACACGAGATAAACGACCACCTTGCGGTGATACAGCAAGTGTCGGCTATGACCAAACCAGGCCCAAACCCTCTGACGGACTTTTTCCAGAATTTGTTTGGGGGGGTGGGGTTCCATCCTAATGAACATCCTGATTGCCATTTGTGTGGGATTACTCCTATTAGGAGCATGTATTTGTTGTGGTATCCCCTGCATGAAAAAGTTAATCAAAGAATTTATAGATATATCAGTTTCTGAGACTTTGTATCAAAGTACTGAAATTGAAGAATTGTTAGAATGTGAAACACTTTCATAGGTTTAAACTGAATGACTTTCTTAACTGCAAATCTTGAATGGAAGAGGTTAGGAAAAGAAATAAACTGTTTATTCTTTTGAAAATAGAATTAAAAAGTATTAACAGGGGGGAAATGTCAGAAAAATATGTATTAATGTGTGTATGCTTAATGCTAATTAGAAACTAAATAAGTTAACATGTTTTTCATTCTATGTTATATGCACTGTTTTAATATACAGTTGAGTTTCATATGAGACTGAAAAGATGCTTTTTGAAACTGCCATGTGCTTTCTGAAACTTGTAAGATGCCCTCTGACCTAGTAATTGCTAGCACAGCAATATTTGTGTTTATGCCTTTTGGAAATGTACTTGAGAAGCAGGTGATTATCTGCTAGGTCAGGAAAAATGAATGAACAATGCTATATTCTGTAAATGTAATGATTTTAAACAATCAGCTCTGTTCGAAGTATGAGAACATGTGCAGCTGCAGAAGTTTAGAGATAACATAGACAAAGGACTGTTAGAGAAATGAATTGCAATCTATACTTGCTTTACGCTCGAATTAGCCATAGTACCTTGAATGGTAACATTTCATATATCTAACTGGAGGTAGCCAAGGCCATGTTGTTTTTCTTAGGAAGTTTCTCACAAAAATTGATAGTACCAGCAGAATATTGTAAAAACAATTATTACTACATGATGATGACAAAACTTGTGATTCACTATGTCAGCTTGGTAGGCAATGTCTTATTAGAAAGTGTATAAAAATGTTAGCATTTCCTGATTCTAGTTGGACAAACTCTGTATTAGCATGTTTTTGTCTCCTTGCTGCAAGATTAAAGTGCCTTAACCTGAACCTACCGTGTTTTGATAATTTTTAAAGTATATTTTTCCTTTGACAGTTTTGGTCCTTCAGACCGGAAAGTACCTCTCACTCTAGGCTCAGGTCAGAATTGGGCCCGGTGACATGTACCCGTATGGAGAAGTGGCCACATCGGCTCTTCTGTCTTAAAAGACCTCCGACTGAATTGTCGTTCGAAAGAGGCCAGCCACTGTCTCTGATCTGGGATTGGAGGACAAGTCAACATTCCGGTGGATCAACTCATGGAGGGTCAGGTAAGGAGGAATTTACCTTTTTTCTATTTTAGATCAGGGACTTGTTACAGTATTGTTTTGTCAGGGAGATTTGCATGTGCAGATCAGGGACAAAAAGATTGCTGTCTTGTCATAGATCAGGGAAACAGAATAGGTAGGCAGTTATTCTAGATAAACTGTAAGAAGGTGTAAAATCATGGTACCAAGTGATTAGAAGGGTTACGTAACAATTTCTAACTTAGCTAAGGCAACATGGGAAATCAGTGCATGAAAAGTTCCCGAGACCCGCCCCTAACCAAAGACGTGAAATATATGCAATTACAGCGTGCCCATAATGTTAAGTATTATACAAAATGGGTTGATAAATACAAATTTGATGGTAATTTAGATAAACCTTCACTTATTAAACTTGTTAGACAACTTAAAACAGACGCGAAAGGTCAGCTAAAAAAGCAACGACAATTAGGAGTCCCTCAGGCACACAGGTGGCTTGAGGAAGTAAACCGCAGGGAATAAAAGATTAAAAATTCAAAAGCAATGTTCTTAGATAAAGAAGATAATAACTTGGTAATAACAACAGACCCTCCTCCGCCCCCTCCGCTTCCTTTACCAGAATATGAAGCGAGTGGACAAGCTGATCCACCTCCGCTATACCCAGCTGTTCCTGCAAAATCAAAACCGTTTGTCAGAGATCCTATTGAGACCAGGTCTCGAATGTGCAACTTAAGAGGGGATATTGAATTATATGAAATGAATAAAGAGTCACGAGCTATGAGTGAGGAAGAGATATGTCCACTCATAGAAGTACCAAATCCGCAGGCAGGACAGGCAGGACAGGATCCAACTCTTCTACTATATAGACCGTGGACACTGGAAGACATCCGGAAAGCCACAAAGGGAATTCCCCATCCAAAAGTTAATTTTAGAAAATTCTTAGAAGACTTACAAGGCATGAGGTTAAGTTATCATTTGAATGGAGAAGAAGTAGAGAAAGTAGTTAGACAAATCGTAGGTCCAGATTGGCACATGATCAGTGGCAACTGGAATCCCCGTGATGCAGAGCTTAGACCACTCCCACATAGTAACGCAGAACTGGACAACAGAGTGAAAGGTCTGACAGACCGAATCTCTGAGAAATGGAAGCCTAGGGCTGATTGGACTTGCATTATTCAATGCATACAACAAGAAAGTGAAACTGTTGATAGATATTATGCCAGATTATTGGAATGTTTCAATAACCATTGTGGAATGCAGGTACCTGAAGATCAAACACATGATTCCCCATATGAGCAACAGCTAAAGAATGCATTTTTAAAAGGCAGTATTGCGCCCTTTAGCAGCTTTATTACAAAGCACATGGTAGATCATCATACAAGTAGATTACAGTCATTACTTGAATATGCAAGACATGCCAAAAGGCATTTTAATAGCAAAAAGAAAAAGAAAACTCAGGTATTTGCAGTAGAAGACGGATCAGAAGTCTTTGTAGTACAAACTGGGAAGAAGGGTAAGAAAAATACCCAGGGAAACAAACAATCTGATAAACGATCAGAAGACTTTGAAGAAAGAAAGAAAAGGGGTGAATGTTTCAAATGTGGGAAAAAGGGACATTTAGCAAGGGATTGCAGGCAAAATAAGAAGGTAACCACGGAAGATAAGGAGGATGAGGAATGACTATATGATAGTCAAGAATCACTGGATAGGAATAAACAAGAAAAGACAAATGCAAATGTGGTAGCAAGGGTAGAGGATGTGACAGAAGAAATAGAGGATGTACATGAATTCATAGATAATGAAGAAAATGAAATTTTGGACTTAGCATTATTGAGCTTAGAGCTCTACTTGGCAGACACAAAACCAGAAGTTACACTTCTGGTAGAGGGGAGGGAAGTCAAATTCCTGTGTGACTCAGGGGCTTCACAGATCCTGATACATCCTTCCAAACTACCAGAAAATTCAGAATCACTGGACTACATATTAGTGAAAGCAGCTAATGGACAGCTGTATCGGGAGCCACTCTCCCACAACATAGCGATAACTGACCCAGTTTCAGGGATGACCCAGAAAAGCAAAATTGTTGTTTCTGCAAAATGCCCAGTGAATCTCTTGGGCAGAGACCTAATGCAGATATTTGGCATAGCCATAGTTCCAACTATGCAGGTTAAGGAAGCACAGTGACAAATGGATACTTTTGTAGTGCGACCGGAGGGTGAAACATTTTATTGGTACAGCCAGGACTTAGTTACGACTGGTCCAGGGGCAGTAACCGAAGAACTGTTGAACGTAGCCATCAGTAACTCCCCCTCCCTTGACACCGATAAACAGCATTTGTTACATTGCACTCTATATTACTGTAACAGACCAGGACCTGATAAAGAATATGAGCAAGAACTGTTTAAAAACCATGCTAATAGGTTAGTATTACGAAATCTGTACTGGGACACAGAAGGAAACAGTGTAGTAAGCTGTTCATTGCCCCAGGAATTCCTAGCACTTTACAAATCTAATCGATTACCACATGTAAGTTTAACTAAAGATAGAAATTTGAAGGGGGCAGACCTAGGAGAAAAAGTCACAAGGTGGGAAAAACAGACAGAGTTAGAACTCTCTGAACAAGGAGTACAAAAGCAGAAATTAAATTGGATAACACAGACACACCCAGCTGTGCACTCACAGGCAAGTGAGGGCAGCTGAGTAGCACTCTTATCAGTGGAAGAGGAAAAAGCCTTACAAGACATACCAGAGACTCTCTGGTCAACAGGGAAATCAGATGTAGGATTTATTCGTACAGGAGGACCAGTTACTATCAGCATTTAGACCTCAAAAGAGACAGTATCCCTTAAGAAAGGACACAGAAATAGGAATCAAACCTATAATAGCAGCCTTACTTAAGGAAGGAGTCTTGGTAGAATCTCCTGATTCACCATGTAATACACCCTTATTTCCTGTTAGGAAAGCAAATGGAGAATGGCGCATGGTCCAAGATTTACAAGCTGTAAATGATGCAGTTATACCCAGGGCACCTACGGTGCCAGATCCACACATTTTATTGGATGATTTAAAACCTCAACAAAAGTATTTTTCTGTGGTAGATATTAGCAATGCATTTTTCTCAATACCGATACACCCAGACAGCCAACATTGGTTTGCATTTACATTTCAGGGGAAATGGTATACATATACGAGACTACCACAGGGATACTGTGAAAGTCCAACAATATTCCAAGAAATGGCAAGTAACCTGGCGGGATTTATCCCACCGAAAGGTAGTCAGATTTTACTTTATGTAGACGACATTCTGCTGGCAGCCCCCACCCAGCAAGAATGCAGAGAGGATACCATAGCATTATTACAATTTTTAGCCACTCAAGGACACAAGGTAAACAAAAACAAACAGCAACTTTGGAAAAAACAGGTCAAATACCTGGGATATGTAATATCCAAAGAAGGCAGAATATTAGATGAAGACAGAAAAACAGCAATATTACAAGCACCTAAACCAACTACCAAGAAGGAAATGATGTCCTTCCTGGGTACTACTAACTTTTGTCGGATTTGGATACCAAACTATGCTTTGGAATCTGCTCCACTGACTAACTTGATATTCAAAAAGCCGATGGCAGCACAAGATTTCTTACAGTGGACACCAGAAGCAGAATCAGCTTTCTGCAAACTGAAACAACTGATAGCTTCTTCCTTAGTTTTAGGATTACCAAACTATCATAAGCGATTTTTTCAAACTGTAGACTGTAAGCAAGGTTATATGACATCAGTGTTAACACAACAGCATGGGGACAAACAACGCCCCATAGCTTACTATTCATCACAGCTAGACCCAGTGGTGCGATCCTTGCCCCACTGTGTACAAGCAGTAGTCGCAGCTGCAATGGCAGTGCAGGCTTCAGCCTCAGAAGTATTGTTCCACCCTCTCACATTGAGAGTGCCTCATGCAGTTGCGATTATTTTACTGCAAGAAAAAGTAGGATATCTTTCTCCTGCTAGACATCTTTCCTGTATGACTATACTGCTGTGCCAACCTCATATGACAATTGAACGATGCACAACTTTGAATCCGTCAACCTTGCTCCCAACCCCTACAGATGGCAAACCACACTGCTGCCTGCAGGAGATTGAGCAAAAGACACTACCTAGAAAAGACCTTACAGATGTTCCCTTGGATGATGCCGAGGTGACATACTATGTGGACGGTTCGTGCAGGAGGGGTCCTACAGGACAGAATCTAGTGGGGTATGCAGTAGTTTCTGATACCGAGATTTTAGAAACAAAGTCTTTACCACACAACTTATCTGCACAAGCAGCAGAATTGATTGCCTTGACAAGGGCATGTACCTTTGCAAAAGGTAAGAAAGTAAACATTTTTACTGACAGTCAGTATGCTTTTTCTACTGTACATGTTTTTGCGCAGCAGTGGAAAAATAGAGGAATGATAACATCTACTGGTAAACCAATTAACCATGCGCAATTTATTTTAGACTTGTTAGACTCTATTCAGTTACCTCAGAAAGTAGCTATTTGCAAATGCGTAGCTCATACCAAGCAACAGGATAGAATTTCAAAAGGTAATGTGAGGGTTGATACAGCTGCAAAACAAGCAGCTTCAGCTTCAGAAGTTTTCCTTTTAAGTGAGGAATTACAACCATCTGAGATTTTAGATTTAGAAATGTTAAAAACAATGCAGACAATTACTACAAATGTAGAAAAACAGAAGTGGATAAAATGAGGAGCAATCCTTGAGAAGGGACTGTACATCTCCAAAGAAAACAAACCGATTTTACCATCTAACTTGTTTAGATATGCAGCTTTGTTGAGCCATGGGCAGTGCCATGTCTCAACAAGGGGGATGGTACAGTTAGTAAATAGAGTGTTTACGACGTATGGATTTACAAACTACACAAAAAATTTTTGTGCAGCATGCCATGTTTGTAACAAGCGTCATGCACAAGGGGCATTGAAACCTAAGCAAGGGAGTTTCCCTATACCACCGTATCCATTCCATACTATTTGTATGGATTTTATAGCACTGAACAAATGTGAAAATAAGAAGTACTGCCTTCTGCCTTGTCATTATAGATATGTTTTCCAAATGGGTGGAAGCTTTTCCAACTAAAAATCCAGATGCAGCTACTGTTGCAAAAGTCCTCGTTAAAGAAATTATTCCTAGATTTGGTATACTGGAAAAGATTTATAGTGACAATGGCACACACTTTGTAAATCAAACTATACAACAACTTAGCCGTTATTTCAGGATTTCTCTGAAAAATCATTGTGCATACCACCCCAAATCTGCAGGATTAGTAGAGAGGCATAATGGGGTTTTGAAAAACAAGCTTAGAAAATTGATTAGTGAGACACAAAAGAGATGGGTGCACTGTTTACCTCTGGCACTGTTGAGCATGAGAACTGTTCCAAATGCAAAAGGATTAACTGCTTTTGAAGTTCTGTTTGGGAGGGCATATTATACACCTCAATGGAAACCTCTCATGCCTGCAGAGCAAGAGACTGACAGTTCACTTGCAGGGTATATGAGGTGATTTTTGAATAACAAACTTTTGCAGTTAAATTCTGTTTCAGATAAAGAGCAATCAAGACCATCGGAAGCAGCAGTAGCCCCAGGCGCATGGGTCTGGGTGAAGGTGGTGAAGAGAAAAAACTGGAGCTCTCCGAAGTGGGAAGGGCCATACCCGGTACTACTGTCGACACCCACTGCAGTCAAGATAGCAGAGCGAGCGTCCTGGATTCATTTGACACACTGTAAACTGGTTAAGAACTTTGAACTGGACAAAAACCTTGTTACTGTTGTACAATGAGAACAAAATGACCAGGTATAGAGCAAACAGATACGGAACAACCTCAGAAAACTTGTATGATTATTCTGGTAGCTATACTGATAACATTGTTCTTTTTGTTGTGGCCTTTTCTTTTTCCTGCCACAAAAGTTGAACTGATTAAATGTGATGAGCCAAACATAGACTGGCACCCAAACATTAACACTTATTAGGCAATTACACGTGTGTATGCTGAGACTTTTAATGTTTCAAACTGCTGGATTTGCACAGCCATACCAACAGCATACGGGGGGTTATTAATGACTGCAGTCCCCCTAGGGGTCAATGAGGCATGGGAAAATTTGGTTTATGACACCATAGCTATTAAAGCATATGATAAGGTAGCACTGTATTTGCCTGTGACACAAAAGGGAATTGTATGTTTTTATAAGAATGACACAATTCAAGTGGGTTGGAGCAAGTGCAATGTGACTGTACATTACAAATGTTATACCAAAGCAAACAAAATGGGTGCAGCTTGTAGTTCAAATTATGACTCATTTCTTGAGTCCATGCATAAGACTATTGATCAAGTGCAACGTAATCCTGTACTTTTTAAACAACTATCTGTAATAGATAGGAAAATGTTTCATGCAGGGCAGCCATTTCATAACAAAGTTAATACTAAGGTAGAAGATTGTTATTTTGTGTGTGGTAAGAAAGCATATAAATGGTTACCTGAGAATTGGTCCGGCAGTTGTTTTTTGGGGTACCTGGTCCCAGCCATACGACACACTGCAGTTTTGCCTCAGGGAAATATTCCAAATACCCGAGATGTGGCCAAGAAATCTGTCAGAAAGCCTGAAAATCCAGTGGGGCAGATCGAGGCGGGCTGGAAAGACCATCATACTGTGGGTACCAAACTGATGCACATGGACTTGAGTGATGCTGTCATATCGTGGGCAGGCATATTACCTGCATATGGTGCAGTGAAATCGATTTGGGAGCTGCAAAAACTGTCTAAACTTCTCGAAGTAATGAGTAATGCAACTTTTTCTGCTCTTGAATTGATAACTGATGAACTGAATGCTATGAGAACTGTAGTGCTCCAGAACCGAATGGCTCTTGACTTCACCCTAGCGGCGAGAGGTGGTATGTGTGCTTTAATCAAAGAAGAGTGCTGTGCGTATATACCAGATCATCAACACGAGATAAACAACCACCTTGAGGTGATACAGCAAGTGTCGGCTATGACCAAACCAGGCCCAAACCCTCTGACGGACTTTTTCCAGAATTTGTTTGGGAGGTGGGGTTCCATCCTAATGAACATCGTGATTGCCATTTGTGTGGGATGACTCCTATTAGGAGCATGTATTTGTTGTGGTATCCCCTGCATGAAAAAGTTAATCAAAGAATTTATAGATATATCAGTTTCTGAGACTTTGTATCAAAGTACTGAAATTGAAGAATTGTTAGAATGTGAAACACTTTCATAGGTTTAAACTGAATGACTTTCTTAACTGCAAATCCTGAATGGAAGAGGTTAGGAAAAGAAGCAAACTGTTTATTCTTTTGAAAATAGAATTAAAAAGTATTAACAGGGGGAAATGTCAGAAAAATATGTATTAATGTGTGTATGCTTAATGCTAATTAGAAACTAAATAAGTTAACAAGTTTTTCATTCTATTTTATATGCACTGTTTTAATATACAGTTGAGTTTCATATGCGACTGAAAAAATGCTTTTTGAAACTGCAATGTGCTTTCTGAAACTTGCAAGATGCCCTCTGACCTAGTAATTGCTAGCACAGCAATATTCTTGTTTATGCCTTTTGGAAATGTACTTGAGAAGCAGGTGATTATCTGCTAGGTCAGGAAAAATGAATGAACAATGCTATATTCTGTAAATGTAATGATTTTAAACAATCAGCTCTGTTCGAAGTATGAGAACATGTGCAGTTGCAGAAGTTTAGAGATAACATAGACAAAGGACTGTTAGAGAAATGAACTGCAATCTATACTTGCTTTGTGCTCGAATTAGCCATAGTACCTTGAATGGTAACATTGCATATATCTAACTGGTGGTAGCCAAGGCCACATTGTTTTTCTTAGGAATTTCTCACAAAAATTGATAGTACCAGCAGAATATTGTAAAAACAATTATTACTAAATGATGATGACAAACCTTGTGATTCACTATGTCAGCTTGGTAGGCAATGTCTTATTAGAAAGTGTATAAAAATGTTAGCATTTCCGATTCTAGTTAGACAAACTCTGTATTAGCACATTTTTGTCTCCTTGCTGCAAGATTAAAGTGCCTTAACCTGAACCTACCGTGTTTTGATCATTTTTAAAGTATATTTTTCCTTTGACAAATATACTTGTATATAATTCATTACAATTTAAAAGGGGAGTGAAACAAAGTAAAAAATGTGTGAAGATAGCATGCAGCATTTAGATTTATAAATATAAAGAAAGGGTGAATGCAAAAGGAATGTAACACTTGATAGATCTGAATTGTGATGATATGGCTAGTACACAGGAATCTGTATATAATGAAACTAGAAATGTATAATACAGGATATAAAAGATTGTATTACATCTGTGTGTACCATGCATGTGAACTACACTCACAGTTTTTACAAACTGATTGTGAAATTAAGGTGTTGAGTTAAGAATAAAAAAAGAAAAAACATACTGGTTGATTGGCTGCAGAAAGCAGGATATACAAAACTGTTTGCAGCATTTGAGTGCACACATGTATGTCTGTGTATGCCTATATACATGTATATATATATATATATATATATATATATATATATATATATATATATATATATATATATATATATATATATATATATACTGCACACACACACACACACACACACACACACACACACACACACACACACACACACACACACACACATTTCTCTCTGTATATATATATATATATATATATATATATATATATATAAAAACACATACACATACACGTGTGTGTGTGTGTGTGTGTGTGTGTGTGTGTGTGTGTGTGTGTGTGTGTGTGTAGAGGCAGAACCATTTCAAAACATATCAATGCCTTCCAAATACTTCATCTAGCTGCTTGACACATGGATGGAAAACCAATAACTCCACTACAGAGCGGTTTTGTCCCCTGGTGTCATCAGTGCAATAGTACATGCATTGTTCACATTTAGCATATAAATACATAAACATGTAAATATTTAAGTGTATATACATACATACATACTAACAAAGCTACCTAGTGGAAAAATATCAAAAAGCTTCGTTCAACTGATTTGAAAAACAAGGCAAAAATGTGGAGATTTGCTGATTTAAGGGATGAGTTGATAAAAGCCAGATGTGTGTGATATTAAAGATGATGCATTGAGAAAGATTTTGCTTTGAAACGGTGATTTAACTTTGATTAAGGCCATTGAGATTTGTCAGATATACAAGCTCACATAAAAGCAGACAAATATGCTTACATATGAGAAAGGCATGTATCCAGTAACTTCTAAGGCTCAAGTTGATAGCATGCAGCACGTGGTTGAAAAAAAAAATGGCCCAAGCACATGGCAGCAACTGTAGCCCCTGCAGCACTCACTGGTAACCCCCAGAGTTTTCTAGCGAGTTCCAGAGTTCACACAGTCTTGGTGAAGCATGAGAGTGATTCAGCAAACTCAAAGCATGGACCCCAACCCAGTTTCACTGCTAACTGTCATAACTGTGGTGGTAATCATGAATCCAAAAGGGAAATGTGCTTAGCGTTTGGTCAACAATGCCACAAACGTAATAGACTGAATCATTTCAAAAGGTTTTGTAAATCAAAAGGCACACATTCTTCTACTAAAAGGGAACATTTCAAGAAATGAGTTGATCAATTAGAAAGCTGTGACCCTACTTTCTGTGCTGATGGTGTGTCAGTGCTAAGTGAAACAGTCAATGCAGTAGATTTTTTTTATTTTTATTTATTTTACATTTGTTGACCGGGATAGTCCGACTGGATGCATGTCCATTTTCAGCGGAGGCCCGGGGAGAAAAGCTCCAAGGGTAAGCAGATACAGCATTACATAATACCAGCATTACATATTACAAACAGACTATTTACAGAGATTACATAAGTAAGCAAGTTAAACAAGTTCCACAGGTTAAAGTTAGTCCTGAGCACAAGTCAGGATTAAATTAAATTACACAGTAAACTGGTTAACAGATTTTTACACATTCGAGTTAGCCAGGCTTGATACATTGACATAGCCAGTTAAGTGACAAATGTTGTTTGAGTCTAGTTTTAAATTGACATAAGGTGGAAAGTAAGGTAATATTGGCTGGAAGAGAGTTCCAGGATCTACTTACAGAGTTTGCAAAGAGAGAATCACCGGCTGTGTTATTAATTTTGCTAGTCTGAATTAGTACTTTGTTAGAGGATCAAAGCGGTCTAGGATTGTTATAGGGGGTGATAATATTTTTAAGTGCAGGAGTATTGTCCGTATTATAGAGGATTTTATAGGCCATAATCAGTTGGTTATACTGGATTAGGCTAGGTAGTTCAAGCCAACCAAGCTGATTTAGATTGATGCAATGATGTGTCCTAAAAGGCAGCCCAGTGGCAAACCTGGCAATGTGGTTGTAGCAAATTGAGAGTTTGTTAAGGACAGTCTTGTTCAAATTTGAGAGTAGAGGGGATGCATACAGAAGGGTTGAAAGAAGGTGAGAGCGAGCTATGGCAATTTTAGCTGGAGGGGTTAGGAAGGCTTTTATTCTGTAAAGTGACCCTAGTTTTTTATTGATGGTTTTGATAGTTTGGTTAACATGTAGGTCAAATTTGAGATTATTGTCTATGATGACACCTAATAGTTTTGTAGATGGGTCAGGGGAGATTATTGTGCCATCATCTGATTTTATGGTAAAGGTGAAAGCGGTAGACCTACGTGTTGGTGAAAATAACAGCATTTTAGTTTTTTGGGATTTAGGATCAGATGATATTCAGAAAGCCAGTTTTCTATTGTATTAAAGGTGGTCTGGGTAGCTGACCATAACTCTACTGGAGATGTGGCTGAGCAAATCAGAGTAGAGTCATCAGCATATTGGATACAGCTGACTTTTGGGATGACAGTATAAAGGTCGTTAATGAAGATGGAGAACAGCAAGGACCCTAGTATAGAGCCTTGTAGTACTCCGAGGTTGTTAGGTAGAAGGTTGGAGAGTTTGTTCTGCCAGAGGACAGCCTGCTGTCAACCATTCAGGTAGGATTGAAACCATTGGAGGGCTCCAGTATCTAGACAGAATGTTTGCAGGGTGTGGATTAAAAGTTGGTGATCAACCATATCAAATGCCTTGGAAAGATCCAAAAAGAGGGCTGAGGATATATAATTATTGTTACGATTATGGTTTATGGTGTTAGTAAAGGCTAGGAGGGCTGAAGTACTGCTGTGATGAGGACGGAAGCCATGCTGAGTGTCTGCATAAGGCGATTTTGGATTAGGTGGTGCATGAATTGTCTATGAATACATTTTTCCATGATCTTTGCAAGTGGAGAGAGTATAGCTATTGGCCTATAATTGGAGAATTCAGTAGAGCTGCCTCCTTTGTGAAGTGGGATTACATAGGATATTTTCCAGATGGTGGGAATTTTAGCTTCTACTATGGTTCGATTGATTAGTATTGAGATGGGGTAAGCAATAGCATCAGCTGATTTTTGTAGGTACTCGGCAGGGAGTTGATCAGCAGAAAGTGTAGTGGGTTTTAATTTTTTGATCAAGGTACGGATAAGTGAAGTGGCGACTGGTTGGAAGCTGAACGCAAGTAGGTTTCTAGGGGTGCTACTTTCAGGACCAGGGAGCTAGGAGGTAGTTGGCTAGCTAGGGCTTGAATTGCCTCAGTAAAGAATTGGTTAAAACTATCAGAAACATCTTCAGAGTTTTATCAATAGTAGCAGCAGGGATTGGGGTTGAAGTTTGTCCAGGATGTAGTAGATTATTTAAACCTGCCCAAAACTTCTGAGGGTTATTTTGATTTACTGTCTGTAAATTACAGTAGTATTGTTTTTGTCTTGTAAAATTGATTTTTGGTTTCGTTCCTGGATTGCCTGTATTTAATGTGATCTTGAGGGTCTTTAGAAGAACGCCATAAAGCCCATGCTTTGTTTCTAAGGGTAATTTTGAGTTTAGACTCTATAGAAAGCCATGGTGCAGTTTTTGCCTTGGTTCTCTTTGAACGAACAGGTGCATGCAAATCAAGGATCTCAAGGAATTTGTTGTTAAAGTATGCTACTGCTTCCTCTAAGGGGAGGTGTTTTAGAATAGACCAATTACATGAGTTTAGTTCTTGTTGGAATTTGGCAGGGTCAAAGTTTTTATTGTTTCTAACCTTTCTGAGTAAGGGTTGTTGGGAATTAATGGTTTTGTGCTTAATTACATATGTGAGAAGGTGATCGCTTAGGCCATTAAGGAGGGTACCAGAGGTGTATAGTTGGGGGTGACTGTTTATGAGTACTCAGTCAAGTATACTTTCTTTCTGGTTGGGTTTACCTATCCTGGTAGGGGTGGATATGATTTGTGTAAATGCATGCAGGTTAATATGGGTGGTTGGGGATTCTAAGGAACAGGTGCCCCAGTCTATGTTAAAGTCTCCAAGTAGTAGGGTTTCTTGGGGGTAGTGACATGATAACCAGTGCAGGATATCTTCAAATGTAGATATATTGTTACCTGGGGGAATGTACATACAGATGATATTAATGCATTTATTTTTATTAAGTTGCAATTTGTTGGCAAGAATCTCAGAGTTATTAATCTGAGGAGGTTGTATTACATCTATGGTGACATTCAACTCAGATTTATAGAGTACAGCTACCCCACCCCCTTCCTCGAAGCACGATCCAGCCTGTGTATGTTGTACCCAGGTGGTAACACTTCATTGTCTTTAGTGTTAGGTTTTAACCAGGTTTCAGATAAACAGAGAATCTCAGGGAGTGGACATCCAGAAGTGCATGCAATTCATGTACCTTGTTATTAATGCTTCTAATATTGAGATGACAGACTAGGAGAGAGTTAGTTGGCCTATTAATTGTAGGTTTGTAGCTTAGATTACAAGTAGAGGGGGTATATGTATCTGAAGTGAGTGGGCCAGGGTTGGGGTGAATATCACCACCAAGTATTAGGTTGAGTCTATACTTGGTGATGAACTTCAGGAATTTGTTTATTAGTTTGTGGTAGTGTTTGGATCTAGAGCTAATGTGCCTGGGGTTGAGATGTTGATAGACTGAACAAGATGTTGGATAGGATCTGGTACTGTAAGTATGGTTGAAGGTGGAAGGATTTACAGCTGGGGTGATAGTATGGCCTTTTGGGACCTGAAATCCTGTAAGAAAGTGGTTTTCATACAAGGTAAGGAGGTATGGTGTGAACAAGAGGGGTATGAACAAGAGGGGTAGTAAAGAGGAGTATATCATTATATGTGATTCAGCTAGTGAGTGAAGGAACTGTTTTACCTGGTGATGCAACACCAGAAGATAGAGTGGTGAGGTAAAGGTACTGGAAGGGTGGATGGGAGAATGCCAGATGAAAGCTAATAGGTGCTATTGAATGTAGGTAGTAGAATAGGGGTGGGTGGAATTATCCCAGATGAAAGCAGATAGGATCTAGAAAGTGGGGGAGTGGTTATAGTACTATATATTTAGAGGTACTGGGGGCGGGAGGTAATTGGGGGCAGGGAGGGGAGCGAAGAGAGCCCGAGCGAAGCGAGGGCAAACGTAGCGGGGCTATTGCAGTTTACAAGGTTTCCTAAGGTGTCCTAAAGCTATAAGGTAAGTATTACAGCTCTAATGTAAGAGTCAATTTACTGCAGTTACAGGGGAAGGAGGCAACCACTCAAGTAGAAATAAAGAGCCCTATGGCTGACCAATATGGTGACCTGCTTAATTACAGAGCACTGTAAGTGAAAGCTTAACAAATGCTTTTTGTGTGTAACCTACTCTGTTTAAATGTTGAAAGAAACTGATTGCAGTCCTGTAGACACCATTTTGTAGGGAACTGTAGAGTTCAATCTGTTTAAACGTTGAAAGAAACTGATTGCAGTCCTGTAGACACCGTTTTGTAGGTAACTGTAGAGTTCAATCTGTTTAAACGTTGAAAGAAACTGATTGCAGTCCTGTAGAGACCGTTTTGTAGGGAACTGTAGAGTTCAATCTGTTTAAATGTTGAAAGAAACTGATTGCAGTCCTGTAGACACCGTTTTGTAGGGAACTGTAGAGTTCAATCTGTTTAAATGTTGAAAGAAACTGATTGCAGTCCTGTAGACACCGTTTTGTAGGGAACTGTAGAGTTCAGTCTGTTTAAATGTTGAGAGAAACTGATTGCAGTCCTGTAGACACCGTTTTGTAGGGAACTGTAGAGTTCAATCTGTTTAAATGTTGAAAGAAACTGATTGCAGTCCTGTAGACACCATTTTGTAGGGAAATGTAGAGTTCAATCTTTTCAAATGTTGAAAGAAACTGATTGCAGTCTTGTAGACACCGTTTTGTAGGGAACTGTAGAGTTCAATCTGTTTAAATGTTGAGAGGAACTGATTGCAGTCTTGTAGACACCGTTTTGTACGGTACTGTAGAGTTCAAGCTGTTTAAATGTTGAAAGAAACTGACTGCAGTCCTGTAGACACCGTTTTGTATATAACTGTAGAGTTCAATCTGTTTAAAAGTTGAGAGAAACTGATTGCAGTCCTGTAGACACAGTTTTGTAGGGAACTGTAGAGTTCAATCTGTTTAAATGTTGAAAAAAACTGACTGCAGTCCTGTAGACACCGTTTTGTAGGGAACTGTAGAGTTCAATCTGTTTAAATGTTGAAAGAAACTAATTGCAGTCCTGTAGACACCGTTTTGTAGGGAACTGTAGAGTTCAATCTGTTTAAATGTTGAAAGAAACTGATTGCAGTCCTGTAGACACCGTTTTGTAGGGAACTGTAGAGTTCAATCTGTTTAAATGTTGAAATAAACTGATTGCAGTCCTGTAGACACCGTTTTGTAGGGAACTGTAAAGTTCAATCTGTTTAAATGTTGAAAGAAACTGATTGCAGTCCTGTAGACACCGTTTTGTAGGGAACTGTAGAGTTCAATCTGTTTAAATGTTGAAAGAAACTGATTGCAGTCCTGTAGACACCGTTTTGTAGGGAACCGTAGAGTTCAATCTGTTTACATGTTGAAAGAAACTGATTGCAGTCCTGTAGACACCGTTTTGTAGGGAACTGTAGAGTTCAATCTGTTAAATGTTGAAAGAAACTGATTGCAGTCCTGTAGACACCGTTTTGTAGGGAACTGTAGAGTTCAATCTGTTTAAATGTTGAAAGAAACTGATTGCAGTTCTGTAGACACCGTTTTGTAGGGAACTGTAGAGTTCAATCTGTTTAAATGTTGAAAGAAACTGATTGCAGTCCTGTAGACACCGTTTTGTAGGGAACTGTAGAGTTCAATCTGTTTAAATGTTGAAAGAAACTGATTGCAGTCCTGTAGACACCATTTTGTAGGGAACTGTAGAGTTCAATCTGTTTAAATGTTGAAAGAAACTGATTGCAGTCCTGTAGACACCGTTTTGTAGGATCTGTAGAGTTCAATCTGTTTAAATGTTGAAAGGAACTGATTGCAGTCCTGTAGACACCATTTTGTAGGGAACTGTAGAGTTCAATCTGTTTAAATGTTGAAAGAAACTGATTGCAGTTCTGTAGACACCGTTTTGTAGGGAACTGTAGAGTTCAATCTGTTTAAATGTTGAAAGAAACTGATTGCAGTCCTGTAGACACCACTTTGTAGGGAACTGTAGAGTTCAATCTGTTTAAATGTTGAAAGAAACTGATTGCATTCCTGTAGACACCGTTTTGTAGGGAACTGTAGAGTTCAATCTGTTTAAATGTTGAAAGAAACTGATTGCAGTCCTGTAGACACCGTTTTGTAGGGAACTGTAACTGTAGAGTTCAATCTGTTTAAATGTTGAAAGAAACTGATTGCAGTCCTGTAGACACCGTTTTGTAGGGAACTGTAGAGTTCAATCTGTTTAAATGTTGAAAGAAACTGACTGCAGTCCTGTAGACACCGTTTTGTATGGAACTGTAGAGTTCAATCTGTTTAAATGTTGAAAGAAACTGACTGCAGTCCTGTAGACACTGTTTTGTAGGGAACTGTAGAGTTCAATCTGTTTAAATGTTGAAAGAAACTGATTGCAGTCCTGTAGACACCGTTTTGTAGGGAACTGTAGAGTTCAATCTGTTTAAATGTTGAAAGAAACTAATTGCAGTCCTGTAGACACCGTTTTGTAGGGAACTGTAGAGTTCAATCTGTTTAAATGTTGAAAGAAACTGATTGCAGTCCTGTAGACACCGTTTTGTAGGGAACTGTAGAGTTCAATCTGTTTAAATGTTGAAAGAAACTGATTGCAGTCCTGTAGACACCGTTTTGTAGGGAACTGTAGAGTTCAATCTGTTTAAATATTGAAAGAAACTGATTGCAGTCCTGTAGACACCGTTTTGTAGGGAACTGTAGAGTTCAATCTGTTTACATGTTGAAAGAAACTGATTGCAGTCCTGTAGACACCGTTTTGTATGGAACTGTAGAGTGCAATCTGTTAAATGTTGAAAGAAACTGATTGCAGTCCTGTAGACACCGTTTTGTAGGGAACTGTAGAGTTCAATCTGTTTAAATGTTGAAAGAAACTGATTGCAGTTCTGTAGACACCGTTTTGTAGGGAACTGTAGAGTTCAATCTGTTTAAATGTTGAAAGAAACTGATTGCAGTCCTGTAGACACCGTTTTGTAGGGAACTGTAGAGTTCAATCTGTTTAAATGTTGAAAGAAACTGATTGCAGTCCTGTAGACACCGTTTTGTAGGAACTGTAGAGTTCAATCTGTTTAAATGTTGAAAGAAACTGATTGCAGTCCTGTAGACACCGTTTTGTAGGGAACTGTAGAGTTCAATCTGTTTAAATGTTGAAAGGAACTGATTGCAGTCCTGTAGACACCGTTTTGTAGGGAACTGTAGAGTTCAATCTGTTTAAATGTTGAAAGAAACTGATTGCAGTTCTGTAGACACCGTTTTGTAGGAACTGTAGAGTTCAATCTGTTTAAATGTTGAAAGAAACTGATTGCAGTCCTGTAGACACCGTTTTGTAGGGAACTGTAGAGTTCAATCTGTTTAAATGTTGAAAGAAACTGATTGCAGTCCTGTAGACACCGTTTTGTAGGGAACTGTAGAGTTCAATCTGTTTAAATGTTGAAAGAAACTGATTGCAGTCCTGTAGACACCGTTTTGTAGGGAACTGTAGAGTTCAAACAAAGTCACACCAGGTCAGCCAAGGGGGGGGGGGGGAGAGGGAAATCCTAAGCACCTAGATATGGGCCAAGAATGAAGTACTTTGTACTGTTCAGATAAATGGCAAATCCAGAGAGCTCAAAGTTGATACTGGCTCACAGTTCAATGTTATATCTGTAAGAAACATTTGCTAGAGTATGTGCTGGTGAAAGACTTGATTAGGCAAAGTGTGGAAAGCTTGCTGCTTATGGTGGTGAAGAGATTGAAACGGAAGGTTCAGAAATGCTTTCACGTTATTCTGCGAGAAGAAGCTATGACTTATTTTATGTAGTCAAGAGGCATGTCCAGTCATTATTAGGACTCAGAGACAGTTTGGAAATGAGACTGCTTTCATTTAACTAGGAAGTCCACCAAGTTAGCTTAAAATACCACTATTCTAAATTTGCCCAGTCTATTTTTCTACCTATGCTGATCTTTTCAAAGACTAACTAGGCAAGTTTCCAGTTGTGTATTCCATGAAATTAGGCACAGATGTTGGCCCAGTTATCAGGCCAGCCCAAAATGTTTCAATAGCTATGCAGAACAGAGTCAAATCTGAACTAGACAAAATGGTGCAACAAGGTGTGATTTGTCCAGTAGATGAATCAACTGAATGGGTATCTTCCATGGTGGTAGCTCATAAGAAAAGTTCAGATGACATCAGAATATGTGTTGATCCACAAGATTTGAGCAAAGCACTGAAGAGACCTCATCATCCAATGCATACAGTTGAATAAGTTGCTGCTCTTATGCCAAATGCCATTTTTTCTGTCTTAGATGCAAAAAGTTAATTTTGGCAAATTTTGCTTGACAAGAAATCTTCATTGCTAACTACTTTCCATATTCTATTTGGAAGGTATAGATTTCTGAGAATGCCATTTGGGATAAATTCTGCCAGTAAAGTCTTTCAGCATGCAATGGATTAAATTTTTTCTGGGTGTCCTTGTGCTATTATAGTAGACAACATACTAATAGAAGATAACAGTGAAGCTGAGCATGACAGAAACCTCAAAAAAATTTTGAAAGGGCACATCAAGTGAATCTTAAGCTGAATCCTTAGAAATGCAAATTCAGTCTACGAGAAATCACTTATGTTGGTCATTTATTTACCAGTTCAGACTTATGACCAGACCCTTCTAAGCAAACAGCTATTCTCAAGTTTCCAGCACCAGACAATGTTCAAGCCCTGCAACATCTTCTTGGCATGGTTATCTACGTAGGCAAGTTCATTCCAGACTTGAGTCAAAAATTAGCACCACTTTGAGAGCTAACATGTAAAGATGTATCCTGGTCATGTTTAGAACAATGTCAGAGAGCATTTGATGTCCTGAAACAGAGAATTTCCAGTCTACCAACTCTCAGATACTATGACATCCACAAGCCAGTTACACTTTCATGTAATGCTTCAAAATTTGGTCTTGGGACAGTCATTCTACAAGAGGGTCAACCTGTTGCCTATGTGTCCAGAACCTTTACCCAAACTGAAATGCAATATGCTCAGATAAAGAACTTTTGGCAATTGTGTTTGCATGTTCAATGTCCCATAATTATGTTTATGGTAGACCTATCCAGATCAAAACAGACCACCGACCTCTAGTCACTATTTTGAAAAAGCCTATACACACAGCTCCAGCCAGATTGCAATGCGTGATCCTGAGATTGCAAAAGTATCATTTCAATCTTGTCTACAAGAAAGGCAAACGTCTTTGTCTTGCTGATACATTATCCAGATTGCCCACAAATACCACTGAACAGCACAAGAATGAAAAACTTGATTTGGAAGTCATGAAAGTGAGAATTTTTTCTTGCACATATCTTGATGAGCTGAGAGATCATACAGCCACAGAACCAGTTTCACGGAAGCTCAACAACTTTATCAAAGAAGGATGGCAATCAATCAATCTAGTTTACCTCAAGAAGTGCAACCTTATTTTCCATACAGAGATGAGATTTTGTCAGACAATGGTATCGTCATGAAAAGTCCTAAAGTTATTCTTCCAAAGTCTTTGCAACAAGAGTATATTACTATCTTACACGGTGGTCACCCAGGAGCAGACTCTACCAAAAGAAGGGCAAGAGGACTAGTATTTTAGCCTTCTATGTCACAAGATATTTGTCGCTCATCCCCTTGTACATTGAAGACAAGCAGGCAAGGTAGTTCATTTAAGATGCTTTATTACATCGAAACACATCAGGATGGATAGCAGCATCAGTAAATACATAAACAAACTGATTGACAGACAGCGCATGCACTCATACATGCTTAATTCTCAACAGCTTTCTACAAAATGGCAATCAGGCTCGCACATGCTCAGTATTTATACACGTGTGCAAGCCCTTGGATGGCTTCTTAAAGAGACATACAAACATTGATCTACATCCTCCCTCATAAAAAGATTGCCCTTTATCAAAATAACATTGCAGATAAACATGCATCAATATAGAAACAAACACAGTGTTCATGTCCAAGTTGCCGTGCATCTGGAAAATGGTCTGGAGATGTGACCGGATCTCGTAACATAATGATTAGGACTGGCTTTAGCAACAGGGACAGTCTTCAATGAACAACTCATATCAGGAACTTTGGGATTCATCACAGGAATGGGGATACTCTCTGGAACTCCCACTGGAACTGGATCACAGGATAACTCACTCTGTGATAAAGAGTCTTTCTCCCAAGCTATGTGCTGTAGTACAGGGTTGGACACCAGTATCAAATGCTTCCAATTCTGGCTGAATTCTCCTCCTTGTGATTTCACAATGTATGATCTCAGCTCTGGACCTATATTCTTCATGACTCCAATCTGATCATAACCTTTGGATGTTTGCATCCTTACCATTTCTCCTTCTCATAATGGACTGAGCGTTTTTTTGGTATTATCATAATAGGACGTCTGGGTTAAACACTTCAACAGATTGGCTTTCACTGACCTGTTGTTCTTGACACATGGAACCAACAATTGACTACTGAAGGGTAATGTGGTTCTGGTTTGCCTCGACTGAAGTCTGTGAGCAGGTGAACCAAAATGTTTATCATGAGAAATATTTCTGAGATTTAAGAGATTTAGGAAAACATCACTGTTTTCTTGTTTTGACTTCTCTAGTAACTGCTTTGCACTTTGAACTGCATGTTCTGTCAAACCATTTGACTGAGAACACTCTGGGCTACTCATGACATAAGTAAAATCCCACTCTTTGGCAAATCCTTTGAACTTTTGGCTTGTAAACTACATGCCATTGTTGGAAATAACTTTGTGCGGAGATTCATGCACTGCAAAATGACTCTTCATCTTAGTAATGACAGTACTGGATGCTAGATTGGGAAGTAGGTCAATTTCGAACCAATTGGAATAACATTCTACTAACACCAATATTGGGGACCATTCCACTCAAAAATATCTGTGGCTACTGTTGACCAAGGTAGTTCAGGAATCTGGTTCAGCTGATGTGGTTCATTCTGTTGATGCAGCTTTGTACTATTACACACAGAGAACAAGATGAAAGTACTCTCTCAATGTCTTGTGACATAGAAGACCAAAATAGTAGTTCTCTTACCCTTCTTTTGGTAGAATCTACACTGGGTGACCATGATGTAAGATAGTAATGTACTCTTGTTGCAAAGACATTGGAACAATAATCTGAGGACCTTTCATGACGATACCACTGGCTGACAAAATCTCATCTCTGTATGGAAAATAAGGTTGCACTTCTGGAGGTAAAGTAAATTGCTTTGATGGCCATCCTTCTTTGAGGAAGTGGTTGAGCTTCTGTAAAACTGGATCTGTGACTGTATAATCTCTGACCTCATTAAGACATGTGGAAGAAAACTTTCTCACCTCCATGTCTTCAAAATCAAATCTCTCATTCTCATGCTGCTCAGTGGTACTTCTGGGTGATCTGGATAATGTATCAGCAAGATAAAGAAGTTTACCTTTCTTGTAGACAAGATTGAAATAATACTTTTGCAGTCTCAACATCATGCATTGCAATTTAGCTGGAGTGGTATGCACATGCTTTCTCAAAATAGTGACTAGAGGTTGATAATCGGTTTCAATCTGGATAGGTCTACCATACACATAATCATGGAAATTGAAACATGCAAACCCAATTCCCAAAAGCTCTTTCTATATCTGAGCATATCTCATTTCAGCTTGGGTAAGAGTTCTGGATGCATAAGCAACTGTTTGACCCTCTTTTAGAGTGACTGACCCAAGACCAAATTTTGAAGCATCACACGAAAGAGTAACTGACTTGTGGGCATCATAGCATCTGAGAGTAGGTGGACTGGCAATTCTCTGTTACACAACATCAAATGATTTCTGGTGCTGTTCTAACAAAGACCAAGATACATCTTTTTGTGTTAACTCTCTCTTAGTGGTGTGGATATTTGACTCAAGTCTGGAATGAATTTGCCTAGGTAGTTAACCATGCCAATAAAATGTTGCAGGCCTTGAACAACATCTGGAGCTGGCATCTCGATAATGGCTGTTTGCTTAGAAGGGTTTGGTCTTAAGCAGCTTGAACTGGTAAATAAATGACCAAAGTAAGTGACTTCTCGTAGGCGGAATTTGCATTTCTGTGGATTGAGCATAAGATTCACTTGACTTATCTTTTTCAGAACTGTTCTGAGGTTTCTGTCATGGTCTGCTTCACCACTACCTCCTACTAGTATGTCATCAACTATTATAGCACAAGGATAACCAGAAAAAAAAAAAATTACTCCATTGCACATTGAAAGACTTCACTTGCAGAATTTACCCCAAAAGGCATTCTCAGAAATCTGTACCCTCCAAACAGAGTAGTGAAACTATTGAGCAACGAAGATTTCTTGTCGAGCATAATTTGCCAAAATGAACTCTTTGCATCTAAGATGGAAAAAGCAGTGGCATTTGGCATCAAAGCTGCAACTTCTTTGACTGTGTGCATTGGATGTGGAAGTCCTTTTAGTGCTGTGTTCAAATCTCATGGGCCAGTATATATTCTGATGTCATCTGAGCCTTTCTTATGAGCTACCACCATGAAAGATACCCACTCCGACAGTTCTGCAACTGGAAAAATCACACCTTGTTGCACCATTTTGTCTAATTCAACTTTAACTCTGGTCTGCATAGCTATTGGAACTTTTCTGGCTGGCCTGCCAATTGGACTGACATTTAGGTCTAACTTCATAGAATACACAACTGGAAGCTTGCCTAGTTTGTCTTCGAAAAGATCAGCATATGTAGAAAAACTAGACTGGGCAAAATTAGAATAGTGGTCTTTTAATCTAACATGGTAAACTTCCTTGTTAAATGAAAGCAGTCCCATTTTCAAAGTGTCTCTGAGGCCTAATAATGACTGGATGTGCCTCTTGACCATATAAAATAACAAGTTGCAGCTTTTCCCAGCAGATTAACATGAAAGCATTACTGAGCCTTCCATTTGAATCTCTTCACCACCATAAGCAACAAGCTTCACACACTTTGCCAAATCAAGCCTTTCACCAGCACATACCCTAGTAAGTGTTTTTGCAGACATAACATTGCACTTTGAGCCAGTACCAACTTGGAACTCTATGGGTTTACCATTTATCCAAACAGGACAAAATACTTTATTATTGGCAGATAAATCAACTGCATTGAGTGTTTCACTAAGCACTGACACACCATCAACATAAAAAGATTGAGAGCTCAAGCCAGAGTTATGGCTTTCTAACAGATCAACTCATTTCTTAAAATGTTCCCTATTAGTAAAAGAATGCACACATTTTTTTGATTTGCAAATTCTTTTGAAATTATTACACTTATTACATCTGTGGCATTGCTGACCAAAGGTTAAGCATTCCTCTCTTCCACAATTATGACAGTTGGTAATGCAAGTTGGTTATGGCCCATGCTTTGAGTTTGCTGATTTATTCTTATGCATGCTTCACTGAGGCTGTGTGAACTCTGGAACTTGCTAGAAAGCTCTGGGGTTTACCTGTGCGTGTTGAGGGGCTACAGTAACTGCCATGTCCCTGGGCCTATTTCTTTTAACCACATGCTGCATACTATCAACATGAGGCTTAGAAGTTAATGGAAACATGCTTCTCTCATTTGTAAGCATATTTGTGTGCTTTTCTGTGAGCTCATATATCTGACAAATCTCAATGTTCTTATTTGAAGTTAAATCACTGTCATGAAGCAAAATCTTTCTCAGCATTATCTTTAATACCACACACAAGTCTGTCCCTTTTCAACTCATCTCTTAAATCACCAAATCTCCATGTTTTAGCTTTATTTCCCAAGTCGGTTATATGTGCAGCAGAAGTTTCACCTGGCTTTTGATCCCTTGTGTAAAATAAGTGCTTCTGCATTGTAATGTTGGTTTGGGTTTTACACATGTTTCTAAATTTACATTTTAAGCACTCAGGGTCCTCCCTTGACTCAGCCAGTACAACAATATGATGGTTTTCTCTCTCTCCAGTAAAGATAGCAGGTGCATACACAAATGAATGTTCCCTTTCTATGGCTTCTGACCCAGCTAAATTAAGTAGAACAAATGCCTTTGTACAGTCATCTTTATCAGAAAATGCAGCCTGTATGAAAATGTCGTACTCTTGCTCAAACACCTTCCATTTGTCTGTAATGTCATTATCAAACACTAGTAGAGCTGGTTTTAGAAATCAGTCCACCATGCCAACAAATACGCCCAAACACATTGAAAATATGACCCTTGTAATTATGTATGAACAAATTGCCTCTCTGCAGCTTGCAACACACAAATGCACAATAAACTCTTTGGAACACTGTACTTTGTGAAATATGCTCTGAAATGGCTGTATTTGCAAAATAACTTTACTATGACAGTACACAAAGATGTGAACACTTCATACACTTCTGATAACTTGGGTAGCCTCAGTAAATATGAAAATGCATTTCTCTTTATTTTATTTGTTTTATTCATTTTATGGAATTCTGGCTTTATTTCAAATATTTTCCATATTATTTTGAATATTTCTAGCAATATCAGACATTTTAACTGATTTTAATATCATTTAGAGAGTTATCTATGCTTAGTTTTATATCTTGTGAATAAGAAATAGTTTGAGCAAGTTTTAACATGAGAAATTCATATCTGACATGTTTTGCAAATCATAAATATAGCAAAGGATGGTCCTCTCCAGTATATTCCATCAACTATAGCTGAATGCCTCTTGAAGTCAAAGTAGAGAAACTGGAGTTTTTTCTGGCCATTAGATATTCCACTTCTGATGCCATGCTGCTTAACCCCTTATTCATTGAATACAAGCAGGTGGGGTAGTTCTTTTAAGATGCTAATCTAGTTGGAGTCATAGTAGATGACAACCTCAGGTTTAATCATCACATACTTCACTCCATCAAGAAAACTCACCAGTGGTGTAGCCAATATAAGACAAGAATGGCAGCACTTCTTCACTGCTCTGCTACAAAATATATATTTCTGACAGCACATGTTTTGTTTGAGTAATCCTAAACAGTTCAAATTAGTGAATTTTGATAGTCCTTGGTGTTCTAAAGGATTATTTCAAGAAAAAATTGAAAATCTGATAATTTTCCTGTCAAAGACTTTGTAAAAGTATTTTCTCTCACTTTATCTGGCAGCAGCATAAGCTACACCAAGGCAGTACTTCAGGATTCTTCATGTAAGAAAGAGATTCAGTCACTTTTGTTTTATATTCAAGAATTATCATTACAAATGGACAGACTGAAGAATAAAATGGATGATTCTAAGAAAGATTGTTCCAAACAAATGGAACAAATTATTGAGGCTCTTCAGGTACAGAAACATCAGATCTCTGGCTTCGAAGAATCCCTTAATATTATGGCTGGAAGGCTAAATGAAGGAGAAAACAACATTGGACTTTTATTGCAGCAAAATAAAATCTTGTCAGCTAAAGCAGATGACCCTGAAAATAGATCTCAAATGAATAATATTCGTATATTTGGACTTCCTGAAGGTGCTGAAGGTTGCAATATGATTTCTTTTTTAACTGCCTGGTTTCAGAAGACTTTAGATCTTCCTGAAGCTCTCTCTTTGGGATAGAAAGAGCACACTGATTCTCTAGGTAAACTCTACTGCAAACCTGGTTCTTCCCACCCATGCTGACAGAATAGAACTGTTCAAGCTTGGAGATCTGGTTTGACAGGCAGCTTTGGAAAGATAATTTAAATAAAAGGCGGATCCTTCTAAATATGCATTAGATCAAACTTCACTGTAACAACACATAGCTATACAAGATAGCATCACAGAAGAAAAGTTAATATCATGTTACATGAAGCATTAACACTTGAATTGAAACAGAAAAAAGTGTATATTGTTTGAAGGTATTATTTGATGCAAATGAATAGAAATATAATATTTAAAGTTTTATTTTTATGGCAAAATATATAAGTGTAGAGCATACTGATAAAAACATGAAGGTTCCAAAGAAATAAAAATGCTGTGGACCCTCTTTTAGAATGACTGACCCAAGACCAAATTTTGAAGCATCACATGAAAGGTAACTGGCTTGTGGGCATCATAGCATCTGAGAGTAGGTGGACTGGCAGTTCTCTGTTTCACAACATCAAATGATCTCTGGTGCTGTTCTAACAAAGACCAAGATACATCTTTTTGTGTTAACTCTCTCTAAGTGGTGTGGATATTTGAATCAAGTCTGGAAAGAATTTGCCTAGGTAGTTAACCATGCCAATAACATGTTGCAAGCCTTGAACAACATCTGGAGCTGGCATCTCGAGAATGGCTGTTTGCTTAGAAGGGTCTGGTCTTAAGCAGCTTGAAATGGTAAATAAATGACCAAAGTAAGTGACTTCTCGTAGGCAGAATTTGCATTTCTGTGGATTGAGCTTAAGATTCACTTGACTGTTCTGAGGTTTCTGTCATGCTCTGCTTCACCACTACCTCCTACTAGTATGTCATCAACTATTATAGCACAAGGATAACCAGAAAAAAAATACTCCATTGCACAGTGAAAGACTTCACTTGCAGAATTTACCCCAAAAGGCGTTCTCAGAAATCTGAACCCTCCAAACAGAGTAGTGAAACTAGTGAGCAATGAAGATTTCTTGTCAAGCATAATTTGCCAAAATGAACTCTTTGCATCTAAGATGGAAAAAGCAGTGGCATTTGGCATCAAAGCTGCAACTTCTTTGACTGTGTGCATTGGATGCGGAAGTCTTTTTAGTGCTGTGTTCAAATCTCATGGGCCAGTACATATTCTGATGTCATCTGAGCCTTTCTTATGAGCTACCACCATGAAAGATACCCACTCAGACAGTTCTGCAACTGGAAAGTCACATCTTGTTGCACCATTTTGTCTAATTCAGCTTTAACTCTGGTCTGCATAGCTATTGGAACTTTTCTGGCTAGCCTGACAATTGGACTGACATTTAGGTCTAACTTCATAGAGTACACAACTGCAAGCTTGCCTAGTTTGTCTTCGAAAAGATCAGCATATGTAGAAAAACTAGATTGGGCAAAATTAGAATAGCTGTCTTTTAATCTAACATGGTAAACTTCCTTGTTAAATGAAAGCAGTCCCATTTTCAAAGTGTCTCTGAGGCCTAATAATGACTGGATGTGCCTCTTGACCATATAAAATAACAAGTTGCAGCTTTTCCCAGCAGATTAATATGAAAGCATTACTGAGCCTTCCATTTGAATCTCTTCACCACCATAAGCAACAAACTTCACACACTTTGTCTAATCAAGCTTTTCACCAGCACATACCCTAGTAAGTGTTTCTGCAGACATAACATTGCACTTTGAGCCAGTACCAACTTGGAACTCTATGGGTTTACCATTTATCCAAACAGGACAAAATACTTCATTCTTGGCCCATAAATCAACTGCATACAGTGTTTCACTAAGCACTGACACACCATCAACATAAAAAGATTGAGAGCTCAAGCCAGAGTTATGGCTTTCTAACAGATCAACTCATTTCTTAAAATGTTCCCTTTTAGTAAAAGAATGCGCACATTTTTTTGATTTGCAAAATCTTTTGAAATTATTCCATTTATTACATCTGTGGCATTGTTGACCAAAGGTTAAGCATTTCTCTCTTCCACAATTATGACAGTTGGTAATGCAAGTTGGTTGGGGCCCATGCTTTGAGTTTGTTGACTTATTCTTATGCATGCTTCACTGAGGCTGTGCGAACTCTGGAACTTGCTAGAAAGCTCTGGGGTTTACCTGTGAGTGTTGAGGGGCTACAGTAACTGCCATGTGCCTGGGCCTATTTCTTTTAACCACATGCTGCATACTATCAACATGAGGCTTAGAAGTTACTGGAAACATGCTCCTCTCATTTGTAAGCATATTCGTGTGCTTTTCTGTGAGCTCATATATCTGACAAATCTCAATGGCCTTATTCGAAGTTAAATCACTGTCATGAAGCAAAATCTTTCTCAGCATTATCTTTAATACCACACACAAGTCTGTCCTTTTTCAACTCATCTCTTAAATCACAAAATCTCCATGTTTTAGCTTTATTTCCCAAGTCAGTTATACGTGCAGCAGACGTTTCACCTGGCTTTTAATCCCTTGTGTAAAATAAGTGCTTCTGCATTGAATTGTTGGTCTGGGGATTACACATGTTTCTAAATTTACATTTTAAGCACTCAGGGTCCTCCCTTGACTCAGCCAGTACAACAATATGATGGTTTTCTCCCTTTCCAGTAAAGATAGCAGGTGCATACACAAATGAATGTTCCCTTTCTATGGCTTCTGACCCAGCTAAATTAAGTAGAACAAATGCCTTTGTACAGTCATCTTTATCAGAAAATACAGCCTGTATGAAAATGTCGTACTCTTGCTCAAACACCTTCCAGTTGTCTGTAATGTCATTATCAAACACTAGTAGACCTGGTTTTAGAAATCAAACCACCATGCCAACAAATACACCCAAACTCATTGAAAATATGACCCTATGTATGAACAAATTGCCTCTCTGCAGCTTGCAACACACAAATGCACAATAAACTCTTTGGAACACTGTACTTTGCAAAATATGCTCTGAAATGGCTGTATTTGCAAAATAACTTTACTATGACACTACACAAAGATGTGAACACTTCATACACTTCTGATAACTTGGGTAGCCTCAGTAAATATGAAAATGCATTTCTCTTTATTTTGTTTTATTCATTTTATGGAATTCTGGCTTTATTTCAAATATTTTCCATATTATTTTGAATATTGCTAGCAATATCAGACATTTTAACTTATTTTAATATCATTTAGAGTGTTCTCTATGCTTAGTTTTATATCTTGTGAATAAGAAACAGTTTGAGCAAGTTCTAACATGAGAAATTCATATCTGACATGTTTTGCAAATCATACATACAGCAAAGGATGGTCCTCTCCAGTATATTCCATCAACTATAGCTGAATGCCTCTTGAAGTCAAAGTAGAGAAACTGGAGTTTTTTCTGGCCATTAGCTATCTCACTTCTGATGCCATGCTGCTTAACCCCTTGTTCATTGAATACAAGCAAGTGGGGTAGTTCTTTTAAGATGCTAATCTAGTTGGAGTCATAGTAGATGATAACCTCAGGTTTAATCATCACATAATTCACTCCATCAAGAAAATTCACCAGTGGTGTAGCCAATATAAGACAAGAATGGCAGCACTTCTTCACTGCTCTGCTGCAAAAGATATATTTCTGACAACACGTGTTTTGTTTGAGTAATCCTAAACAGTTCAAATTAGTTAATTTTGATAGTCCTTGGTGTTCTAAAGGATTATTTCAAGAAAAAAATTGAAAATCTGATAATTTTCCTGTCAAAGACTTTGTAAAAGCATTTTCTCTCACTTTATCAGGCAGCAGCATGAGCTACACCAAGGCAGTACTTCAGGATTCTTCATGTAAGAAAGAGATTCAGTCACTTTTGTTTTATATTCAATAATTATCATTACTAATGGACAGACTGAATAATAAAATTGATGATTCTAAGAAAGATTGTTCCAAACAAATGGAACAAGTTATTGAGGCTCTTCAGGTACAGAAAAATCAGATCTCTGGCTTCGAAGAATCCCTTAATATTATGGCTGGAAGGCTAAATGAAGGAGAAAACAACACTGGACTTTTATTGCAGCAAAATAAAATCTTGTCAGCTAAAGCAGCAGCTTTGGAAAGATAATTTAAATAAAAGACGTATCCTTCTGAATATGCATTAGATCAAGCTTCACTGTAACAACACATAGCTATACAAGCTAGCATCACAGAAGAAAAGTTAATATAATGTTACATGAAGCATTGACAGAAAAAAGTGTATGTTGTTTGAAGGTATTATTTGATGCAAATGAATAGAAATATAATATTTAAAGTTTTATTTTTATGGCAAAATATATAAGTGTAGAGCATAATGATAAAACCATGAAGGTTCCAAAGAAATAAAAATGCTGTGGATTTATCTTTGTATCAGTAAATCATAGTCTATTTTGTTCTTTAATAATTTATTTGATATATGTACAGTTAGAATTTTTTAGTAAATAGGTATAAAATTGAAACAACTGTTATACTTATTTGCATTAATAAAGACTTATAGGATACTTTTAGCTAAATGTTATTAGAGTTATATATATATTTGTGGTAGAATGGTTTTGGGGTATCTTTCTTCTCACTCTGTCAGAATATTGGATAAGTTGGTTTGCTTGGATAGCTAGACTATTCAAGCATGACGTCTTAGACTCCATGAGAGGTAGGAGATTTTTTAGAAGTAATTCTTTTATGACAATCTTACTTATTGCCTTTTTACGTAAGTCCACAAATGCAACAATTTTGTTCCTAGATCTACTCTCAGAATTTACTATTTGTATGAGCATTAATAAGCAGTTCTTTATACATAGATCATCATTATCTATGGGAAATAAGTATATGTTTCTGATCAATAGGACAAATGACATTTATTAATTGCATTTCTATAAATGTTAATGGATTAAACAATGGAAGCAAGAGAGGTAACTTAAATAGATATCTGAAGCTGTTTAATTATAAGGTTATTGTTCTACAGGAAACACACTTATTAGCAGAAGATATAAACAGACTTAATACTAAGAGTTACAGTATACTATCTAGTTCACAACATAATCAGAAAAAGAGGAGAAGCTATTTTATGGAAGAATTCTTTACCTATGCTTGAAGTTATGGGAACATATCAAGATGATAAAGATATGTTTGTACTGCTACTATAAAACACAATAAGAAGATATTAACCCTTAGTAACCAAAAGGAAGGAAGACTAGCAAAGTCCTCTTGTAGAAAACACTCCTTTAAATTAAATGAACATACACTTACTAATGCTATATATATTATACATTAATATTATTAAACTGTATGACCTTGTTGACTTATGTATAATATATATATATATATATATATATATATATATATATATATATATATATATAGATAGATAGCATTAGTAAGTGTATGTTCTTTTAATCTTTAACAATGCAATGTTTTAAACTATGCAATTAATAGGCACTAATTGGTTTATTGTTAGTTGTATATGAATGCTGGGAAATACTGGTGGTATTGTTCTGAAGAAGTCCCTATGAGAGGGATTAAAGCGTTTAACTACTGTGTTTTTATCCAATAAAGGAGTGTTTTCTACAAGAGGATTTTGCTGTTCTTCCTCCCTTTTGGTTACTTGGTGTGTGGATATTTTTAAGATGTTAACACTTGTTAATGTGTACTGGATTCCAGAAGTAGGAGTCAAGACAGCTGATCAACATTTAGAGCAAGTGCTTCAACATGCAAAAAGAAGCATCATTTTGGCAAGAGACTTTAACTGTATATTATCACCAAGTGATACTAATACAAATAGTAAAAGGAACATTCAACCATCTGCAAAAAAGATTAATGAAATTTACTGAATTATTTCATCTTAGAGATATAGAAGAATTTTCAGAATCAAGCTCATTAATCTTTATGCATTATTCTCATAGGCATGGAACACAATCCAGAATAGATAGAGTTTATATCTCTAATGAACTAGTAGGCAAGCTGGGTAAAGTTATGACTGCAACTTTCCCATTTTCAGATCATAATGCAATAACTTTTGAATTGTCTTTGGACTCTAATAATAATGTTAACATAAGAAGAATATCAGCATATATAACAGGTTTACAATAATTTAAAAACTATTTTCTTAAAAAAAATTCCTCCTTTATAGAAATTAACAATAAAGCATAAAATCACTAATTGGCTATCAAATAAAAAAGCAATGGGACAAAAAATTACAGGAAATACAGGGAAAGCTTAATAAGTTGAAGTTAGAAAACCAGAAGAATAAAAATAATAATATATAAGATATCAATATGACAAATACTTAGACATTTCAAATCATAAAATCAAAATTAACCTTGAGAAGTTTAAGACAATTAACTTTTCTATCAATCCAAAGTATATGCACAATCTAGCCACCAAAACAAAATTACTCAGTAAATCTAGTCACATAAAATAAATCTATTCACATAGAAATAAAAAAAATAACAGAAATAGAAACATCCTAAAGGAATTCAAAGATTATTACTATGAAATTAACCAAAATATTGCAATAATAGATCCAAAGGAAACAAAACATTTATTACAAGAAATATAAAAACTAGAATAATAAAAGACCAAATGAAATACATTGATAGACCAATTTCTATGCCTGAACTTCAAACCCAAATTTCTAAACTGAAGTCTAATAAAGCACCAGGTAATGATGGAATTATATCTGAAATTTACAAGCTGTTACCTAAAGAAGCCCTACACATATTACATGAGATTTTTTTCTATAGCTAAGGACTTAACTAAAGTTCCTCCTTCTTGGAAATATACCCTTATCTCTCCACTTTTAAAAACCAACAAGGATCCTACTCAATGCTCTTCTTACAGACCCATTTCACATCAAAATGTAGATTATAATCTCTTCATGGCAGTTCATGCTGATGGACTAAAACACATTCAACCTTCTATGATTGATGAAGAACAAACTGGGATTATTTTAAGTAGAATCACCTATGATAATGTTACAATAATAATTACAATAATCAACTATGCAAATAACACAAATGAGAACTTAACATTAACAAGTCTTGATATAAATAATGCTTCTGAGTCAGTCAACTGGAAGTATATTTTGCTAATTCTAGAAGAATACAACTTTTCTTTTAACTTTGCACATCTTATTAATCTTCTCTATACAGATGGCTTTGCATATGTCAAAATAGGTACTTTTACATCTGATTCTATACAAGTATTAAAAGGAACTAAACAAGGATGTCCTCTTTCACATCTGCTTTTTACCCTAATTATGGAACCCTTTGCTAACTTTATTAGATCAAATACAGATATAAAAGGTATTAAAATAACTGAGAATTGAAGTTCTAAATTCAGTTGTTTACAGATGACATCTTATTGACATTGAGTGATAATAATAAAGCTTTATCTGCATTTTTTTAGCAAAAGAACTATTTCAAAGAAAATCTGGTTTAACATTTAATGATAACAAAACAAACATTTTACCGATAAACATAAATAAGAATAAAATCCCAAATAAGTCCCTTAAATATATTGTTAAAGAAAAGAAAATGAATTACTTTGGATAATATTAAATATATTATATTATTAAATATATAGTAAATTATAATTATATTAATTATGTAAAGAATATAATGGACACATTTAATACAGTTTTCTTTATAAAGGAAGAAAGACTCTCTATCATCAAAATTATTATCTTGCCAAAAATCCTATATATTATTCAATCATTAACATTACCTCCTATGAAAACCTCTATTAAAGATTTCAGCACTTTAATTTCGAAATTTCTTTGGTTCTCAGACAAACCAAGAATTGTGTTAAATCATCGTATAAGAGACTGTGAAGTAGGGGGAATGGGACTACCAGACATAGAATTATATTCATTATCATCAGTTATGAAAACAACAAGTTTTTGGATCAACAACACTTATATAGCTAGATGGAAAGACTTTTAGGAAACCTTTTTATGCATTCTAAATATAACAGATATACTAATAATTATCCTATATTAAATAACAGTTTATTTTGGTTATTAAAGGATAGCATTATAGGAAAAAGTCACCAAACAAGTGATTTTTACTTCATTTTGACTATATTAAATACTTTTAGCAAATTAAATATAGAAATCTGGCTTATAAAGCATGGATTTGCCTTATGTTTTGTATAATATATACTCAAAGTAATATCTCTACTTCAAATTTATAAACAGCGGTTGTCTTTAAAGAGAAGAATATGTTGTACTGGTTTCATTTAATGAAAGACAAAAAGCTGAACTCAGTAGATTACATTAGGAATAAATATGATCTCAATAAAGATATGTGGTTAGATATATAATCTTGCAGACTATATATAGAAGGGGAAATTAAGTAAATGCAACCAGTGTTAAGGGATCATTTTGCAAAATTGATTGAATATGTCATATTTTTATTGCAGCAAAATTCCTTGTGACATCATCTCTTGTCGAAATTGTATAAAGTGATAAATAGAGAGACTAAAACATGTAATGATGCATATTTGAACTATTTTACCCAAATCAATAATAGACCACCAAATGAAAAAAAAAAACAAAAAAATTATTTCTATCATCATCTAAACATACAACTTCATCTCTTAGATGACATTTGTTTACATCGAAGTTTTTACACAGGTCCTTCTTCACCCCTCATAAAATTGAATTGATGTACAAGAAAAAGCAACATTATTGAAGATGCAAGAAAGAAAGAACTTAAATTGGCAACACATGTTCTTTGATTGTACTGTCTTGATTCCTTTTTAAAATAATAATTCTTTTTTGCAGGCATTTTTGGTGATACATGTATTTTATGTAAATCAGTAATTCTTTTTAATACCCCTATTCCCACTTGTATTAAAAGAATGAAATATAACATATTATGGACTGTATTGACCCTCTTCAGAAAAGTGTTCACACAAAACTGGAAAAATCAATTTACTCCCTCATTTAAAGAATTTATAAGTTTAGCAACTGAAGTAACTCATCTAGAAATTATTACAATCAGATTGAGAATGAATAGAATTGCCTCTTGCCTCAATGTATGGACAAAATTTTAAGGACTACTTGACAAGCAAAAATAAAAAAAAATTCTAGAATTGAACAGACATGCAACAACATGAATGACTGGAAGGCTGATGGATACTTTTGTAAATAGTTATACCATATTAATAAGATTAGGTTGCTTTTCTCTTGCTTTTAAACATGTACATGCATTTCTGATTACAAATGTTGTAGTGATTATGTTTTATAAAAATATAATAAAAAAAATAAAAAAAAAAAAAGAAAACTCACCAAAAACTTGGCTGCCTCTATAAGGTCAAACAATACCAGACAGATAAGGCAAGGATTACCTTGACATCAACCTGCCCCCATCTTTATCTAATACATAATCCCCCCATTCTCAATAATATCAAGACTATTATAAAACTAAACTGGCCTCCTGATACTAAAAATAAATAAATGTCCAACCAACCTCCCTTATAAAATACATCTCTTCCTTAGATTAAAACAATTAAACTATCTTGAACTCTCATGCCAGCTTACCTACTCACAACTAAGCACTGCCCACAAGCTCATGCTCTCCAGATGAATGTCAACATGATAACACTCTGTAGTATGAGTCTAGAAGTAGAGCCCTTCTCTCTAGCAATAAACTGTTACTATCCATCAGCAAGTCATTCAACACTGCAGTAGACTCCATATACGCCTACTACATGTCAAAACTCTAAAACAAAATTCACACATTCTTAAAACAGACAGAAAAGTTAAAAAGATTCAAAACCTTACTTAGACAGCACCTAAGTCAAAGATGGCTGCTAATCCTGCTCAAATGACTACACTTTGTGCCTACAACTGTAATTACTATTTTGCTTTCAAACCCTCAGAAGCTTATCTCTTCTGCTTATATCTGACTGACTCCTGAACTTTCTTACTTCTTTTCCCCACCATTATTACTAACCCTTCTCTGTCCATCTACCCTCTTACTTATTTCAATAACTTACTTTTTTATCCTAATATTAAGTTGCACTACTACTATATCTAACTACAAGTTACTGCTAACCGTAGAAAACTCATAGTTTATTTTAAAAAATTCATTGAAGTTGGCTTAGGACACTGTCAAACAAAATCTGAATTCTAAGTAAACTGAGGGCACTGAAAGAAATATTTATAGAAAATTAAGTCACATTGCTGAATAATAAATTGCAATAGCTGAAGAATGAGCTTTGGAAAAAAGCACATCACAATGTTTTCTCCAGGTTGGTAGATGCCAGTACTTGCTATTCCCACATTACAGGTACTTAAGCTACTTTTCTTTGAATTTCATTTTTGATGCTGTCTAAGCAATACATGCTGTTTTTTTTTTTTGTATTTCTTTTTAATATTACATGTAATTCTTCTTTTATTTTTCCATGTAAAAAACATTAATGTTCATGTAAAATATTTTATTCTTCATATAAAAAGGATCATGTGCAAATATTTTTGCTGGAATGTACAAATATATGTTACATATGTAATTTAACTGCATTGCATTTCTTCTTGGGCTACTGCCAAAAATCATTTTTGCCTTGTTGGACTTTCCTGGTCAACAAAGTCAAATTAAATAAATTAGCTGTCTGTCAATATGTTTAGTTGTTATGCAAGAGGAACATTCAGTGAGAAAAACTCCATGCTGTATCTCTTGATGAGCTGCTTTATGAATAAAATGAATATCTAAAAAATGTTACTGCACTTAGAGTAATGTAAGGAAGAGTACTGCACAGAGCTTAAAACATGACCAAACATATTAATTCATTTTCTGCCAGTGGCCTTTTTAAGTTTATTATGTCTCTTGAGTGGATATTAAGAATATGCATTACCATTTGACCTGCTTTAAAATAAAATTATGTAAAACAATAAAAACTGTAAGATACTTTTTGGAGGTGCATTGCATTACTGGCAAAAATGGTAACACTCATTCACTGCTACAAATTTTTAATACACAGTGCACAAATGTTCTGTTGCAATGAAAGAATAACTTAGCAGAAAACAGCGTCTGTATTTTTAATAGTACATTTAGGGTAAGAAATAGTGCTTAAGAAAACTTAGTAAGGGTGGGTGTGATACACATTTGATAATTCTCCAGAAATATCAAAAGCTGGCTGAAAATCTATGCATTAATAAAGCTATCACTGGGATTCAATAATGCCTACACTAAGTGTACACTGTTCTGAGTGAACAGACAACACAGACATAGCTCCCACTTTCTTCCTCCTAATTTTAGTTTTCTTACTGATTTTCTTACAGCTTTAAATATTGATAGGGATTCATAAATGTTACCACAAAGTGTAGACTTTTTCTACACTTAGTATAATCTTTCTGAGTGGCTAGAAAGGACAAAAAATGTGGTAGAGATGTTCTTGAATACATATTGTGTACACTTAGTTTTAGCTTTATTAAATCTGGCCCTGCAATGAAATTAAGGAAATTTATTTGGTACCCCAAATTCACTAAGATAACATATGCTAAACTCACAGTGCTAAAGTATGTGTTGGCCTAGCCCTCCAAGACATTGTGTTTCATTATTAAATTATTAATTCATTTAGATTATTTAAAAATCATAAACTATGATAAATTAATCAATTCACCTAACCCCCTTTTGGATTATATTATGGCATAACTATCTTAAGATCCAAATTAAATGTAACATATTAGTGTCTCCTTTCTTGACTGATTTAAAAATTAAGATATTAAAAATGAATAGAATTTTAATAGAGTTCATTAGAGCTTTTCAGAAACTCATTAAATTACTAGATTTAGATTATATATTTTGTATACTCCAACCAATAAATCATAGTCTGAACATTAATTTAAATGACAAAATGATAAATTAGAAAGACTGTACCTAATTAAAAAATAAAAGTTTATGGGATTTTTTAATTAACAAATTTGTAACTATTAAGTTTTTATGAGAAAATCTTAATTCACCTAAAGGTTACTTTTTAATATTAAGACAAATATGTAACATATTCCTCAGCAAATATCAAATTTAATTTTAAGATTAAGGAAAATATTATTTTTGCAACAAATCATGACAATTTTTCTACACGACAAATCAGTCTATAAAGCATATAACTTGGTCCTTTCCTTTAGATCTGAGCATTCATCCAAGTTTCTGATGCTGGGCATAGATATGCTTAAACCCTATTTCTAAATAATAAAATACAAAAGGTACTATGTTGAACACTACAATGATTCTGTTTAAGAATTTTACTATACTCAGCTAATGATTAACAGTAATTATCTTCCTCAATACTGCTATTTCGGCATGTGTGACCTATTTGTCTGAAGCTGTGTATTTGTTGCATATCTTATGATTTTGCCATATACAAAATCTTTTTGTGACACTTTAACAACAAAATTAGTTGAATTGGGTTACAATCATAATGGCAATGTGTGCTCATCCACTTGATATTAAAATCTCCAACTTAAGAATATTAATAACTTTGTTCTAATAACATTTGCATTATATAAAACTGCCTAGATATGAAATTATTATCCTGGGAGACATTTCAAAAAGTTGCAGTAACCTACTTAAAAGATATACATTTTCTTTACAAGTAATACCAAGAAATCAAGTCTACTGCAGTCTAGCAATATAGTACTCAGTGTGCCATCACATAAAACAAATGGTGCCACTATTGTATCTACCTATTACTCATTATCATTGTCATATTTAAATATGTACTGTTTGTAAATCTCTTTTATTCACTTTAGAAATGCTTTAATGGACTCACTCAAGTATCAATTGTATTTTAGCTACACATCAAAATGTATGCATATGTCTTATTTCTGCTACCTTCTAAAATTAATAAAAAGAGACCAATTGTTCACCCAAAGAAGTTTATCATTATACCGTCATCATTGTTCTGCGATGGTTGTTATATGTTTTTTAAATGTTTATGATTTCTCCACTTAAATATATTAATGTATGATTGTACCTAAATTATACACATTCATTCTTGTTATATTCAATATTTATTATTATTTTCTTTAGGTTATTGTACCTTGGCTGTTTTTTTAAATATCTGTTAATCTTTTTTATACTGGTTTTAAAACTTGGAAAAGTTGCAATACAATATATTTTGAAACAAATTCTGTAAACTGTACTTCAGAAAAATCAAAAGACAGTTTAGAAAAAGGGTTCCTTGTACACTGAATGTGCATTACACAAAGTGTCTACTTGGCCAGCTTGTGATAACAATGAAATATTAATGTTGACATGCTCTATATAATATTAAAACAGCACAGGAGTCTTCACACATGCTGCAGTTTTATTTGCCACAGTTCCAATAACTATTCTGATTGAAAGGCAGCTAAATCCCACAATTTTCTGAAGTCCCTGAGATTACTCTTGTAATAGCATGCCTTCCTGGGGGCTTTGCTCAACTTAAGGAAGGCTCAGCATTGCACCTTAACAGTGAGAAGCATTATTTATTGCTGCCTGTGCTTCAGATTGCCCTAGTTTCCTAACAGCAATGAGACATTGCTTCTCAATATCATGCAACCATTACCACCTCTGGTCAAGTAATATAATGTTATGCCCATCTTGTACTGGAGCAACAATAACCAGATATGTGTTTTTCTCTTAAACTGTAGCTCTTATTAGCTATTTCCCATTCCCAGACAGTATACTTCTAAGACTACATAGAAGGGTGGGTGGATGCACTGAGACAAGGTTACATAGAAAAACTGATCCTTTTCTGAAACCATAAATATTGTTCTTAACCCGATGCAGCTTAAAGGAGTTATGCAAACTTTATTAGATGAAATATCACATAAAATGTACACTATGTCTATATAGATTTGCATATGTATTTTACAGTATACCTCCTTTTTTTTAATATGGCCTAGGAATTCACAAAACAGGGAAGTCTCTGAATGGACTGTTCAATAGAAGTTGTATAATTAATGTTATGCATATTAATGAAGCTTTTACTACCTGGATTTTTTCCTGAACATGTAAAACATCAAATCCTTTAACCTATGTTCTGAGCCAATCCAAGACTCCTGAGTTCTATGACAGAAACAGCTCCCATAGCCATAGTGAGTTTTCCTAAATTTTGCACTCCCAAGGGGTTCTTAATCATCATGTCTTACTGCATAAAAATCTCAGTCATGAGGTTAGACAACTGTACAACGTGTATCTTTAACACCAAATTGCAAACAAAAAAATGACACAGATCTTTACAGGGCATACTGCCAACCTATGAGGTAGTTCGGGCAGTATTTTATAACATTTCAGCTATCACATTCTCATCTTTCTTACTTTCTTTGTCTGCCTCCTCCTCCTCCTCTCCCTGTATTGTTAATATCTTCACAAGCAATGCTAGAGCTCATCACATCTTCACCCTTCCCTGCTGGTTGTATCTATTTCTAGTCAGGCTAGGAGCTGGAGTTATCTGATTGCATGATGGTGTAGCAGATAATTTCTGTGGTCTCAATTAACTTCTATCTTGCCAGTGTCAATGTTCAAAAGGTACATTGCTACTGCAACACGGCCAGAAAAATACATGCAAATATCCATATTGTTATGTTGGTGCCCATTGTGTATTTTGGAAGTAAGGTCACATTTAGCTTCTGTTCCTGAGTAGCACTATAGCTTCTCGGTTGGGAAAAATAGAGCACACACACTCACATGCACACACGTATCTGCACACACACACACACACACACACACACACACACACACACACACACACACACACATACATGGTTCTCTAGTGAAATGTCGATACTAGTAATGTTGAATGCCAACAGACTTGAAAAAAAATCTAAAATGTAGAACAGTGAATCCCAAACATCACTCTTCCCCTTAAAATTTATTTTTTTGCTGGGGGAAAATCCCCGAGACCATCCCCACCCCAAACTTATATAGACCAACTCTGAGATCACCATACCTCATAGAAAAGGGAATATTCTGGGAAATGGCCATCTCGAACCTAGTAAATATAAGTACTTTTTCAGCCATTCAGTTTATGTGTTTTGAGACTCACTCTAGCAGGTCACTATATTTCAAATGGTTACTTATATGGCTATCTATACAAACATACAAACCATACACATATTACATATTTAGAAGTACTTACACCTCACACACACCCATACCTATGCACTAGACAAAACTCTTACAAGCAATGCAATACAATTCTACCAGACTTTTTAAACTGAAATTCACAAGTTCATAATTTTTTTGTGAATCAAAATGGTCCCACAACTTTTATTTCTATAATCAAAAAACATTAGTAGAAAAGTCTGAGGCTCTTTCTACAGCTTCTTGACTTAAAGCCTACACTCTATAGATAAGCTTTGAGAAGTGGTTTGGCACTGTGCTTGGTAATACAAAATCGGTTTTACTTCTCAGAGAACTGCAATCACAAGTTAGGTACAGAGAGAAGTAGTCTGAAGGCCTTAGTTTAGAAAAATGGCTTCATATATACAGTCTGTTTCATGTACTGCATGAAATGTTTTTTTTTTTTTTTAAGCTGGTGCATTAGTTATTTCCTAAAACGATGGATTAATTATGAACAAGAACTAGGGCAGTGAAGTATGGAGTTATAGCAAAGCTTCAGATCTTCAAGCATGCAGTGTGTTTATACACTCTCAAAGCAGGATTCAAAGACAGAAATGACTTGCAAAATATTGATAAGCTGCAGGCTAGGCACCAAGAAATTCAACAACAGTTAAAAACTTGTTAAAACAATCTAACACCATGTTTTTTTCAGATAAAATTGCAAAAAATTACTGATTAAGCTGAAAAGATTGACAGCTCTTCTTCAGTTAAAAAGCATTATATATGACTTCTGCAAAATGTTATTGTTAACTCTTTATTTCCCAAACAGAAGAAATTACAATTTAGAAGTGAAGCAGAAAGGCCTGCCACCCTTAATTTAGGTTTGGGGCTTTAGAAATACACAGAGTATATAAACATTGATATGAGTGGCAGTATTCTAACAGAATGGCACTTATTTCCCAGACAAGTGACATCAATTAGAAGATATGTGGATAGTCCAAAGGTCCTTTTGAAACAAAATATCAAACATAGAGATTGGATGCACATTCTTATAAATGTGTTGCAAACAGTAGTAAAATACCATATTCATCATTTTTATGGTAATAATGGATATAATTATTTAATCACACTTGTATAAATATCCCTGATCTTGATTCACAGTTATGTAAGAATGAAACAGTAGATATTGAGAAGAAAGGTTTTTAACATTTCATGTATTACATGTATCGAATATTATACAGACCTCTGAAATGGCATACAAAATGCTAACACTAGAAAGTCCTCATATGAATGATCTAGAAAGACATATGCTAAACAAAAATGGTTAGATAAATGTGATACAGTTTCAGGCCCCTAAATTTTCAGTCTGTAATACTGTTATACAGATTACTGCACATAATTAGAAAAATTGGGATGCAGTAAAAATGTACAACCCTTACAAAGAATCATCCATATACACTAGGGTGATGTATTTCAAAAACAAATTTCAAAAAAGAAGAAGAAACATATTCAATAAGGTGGTATAGAATTCCTGTGACAGGCAGCCACTATTGCTCCAGGAATTATGAAGCAAATTAATTTGGACTGAGGTCAAAGCATGGACATTCCCTTTTACCAAGGGAGCAATGTGTAAGGGTTAGAGAAAGCTTCCTCATATGAATGTGGTATACAGTTTCTACAACAAATGTATATATATATATATATATATATATATATATATATATATATATATATATACATAAAGATATATATAAATATATATATATATATATATATATATATATATATATATATATATATATATATATATATATGGATTCCATACACTAGATCAAAGGTTCACTACTTGGAAATAGTGTATGGAATGCACACTGCAGTGAAAGTGCACTTATTCGAAAGTGCACTTACGCGAAGTTCAGTGCAACGAACGGGCATTGTACTGAACTTCCATGCAGTACTCACGGACCTTAGGGTTAGGGCATGGGTCATAATAAGGGGATAGCCCATAGGGCTATCCCCTTACCATGCCCAGTGCCTTAACCCTAAGGTCCATGATGACTACAGTGCAGTGAAGGACATAACAATGTCTTCCACTATGGTGCGATAGTCACGAACCTTAGGGTTAGGGCATGGGTTAGGGTAAAGGGATAGCTTTACTAACTATCCCCTTAGCCTAACCCATGCCCTAATCCTAAGGTCCATGAGTATCGCACCATAGTGGAGGACATAGCTTGTTTTTTGATGTCCTCCACTGTGCTGTGGTACTTTCGGTGAAGTGCACTTTCGCGGAAGTTCACTTTCGTTAAAGTGAACTTTCGCATAAGTGAGGCTTCCTATTACAAGTTTGAAGTTGTGAACTTTCGTTCTTGTAATAGGAATTCATATATATATATATATATATATATATATATATATATATATACATACATGCTGAATTCACAAATAATTCAAAGTCTTGACACTAACCACCAAGAAACAGCCATGCAGTAACTGTGAGATGATCCATAAGAATTGACGAATAAGGAATAAAATGAGGAACCCTTTCTTTACAGTTTAGTGGATATTTGTATACTGTTCTTTGACACTAGGACTGAATGACAGTGCAGTAAATAAATTCAAAAACAATCTGACTTACATAAGCAACTTAAAAGAGAGAGAGCAAGAAAGATGCAGAACAAACAAAGGCCTCCACAAAATAATGATAAAAAAGACAGACCATTCTCAGAGTTATTGCTTTGCTTTCCTGAATGCTATTGCAGGGCTTTTCTTATTCTCAACTGTAAACTATATATTTGCTGTCTTGACTTTAAATTATTGGTTTAAGAAATTGTTTAATGTCATGCATACTGTATTCAGGATGAATAAGTCAAAATTATATAAATGTCGGTATCACTGGCAGATAAGGACCACTTGGCCCATTTTATTCTGCCATTTTCTCTAGATATTGGGTAAACACAGCCTGCACTCCAGAAATGATAACCACAATTTCTACTCCTAAAGCCTCATTGAGAAGAAAATGAAAGACATATTGGTCAGAATAATGTATAACAGCTTTCTGCTGTTAGACAAATGCACTGCCACTTTGTTAACTGTAGTTGTTTAAAGCTTCAGGTTTGCAATTCAGTTTTCATCTCTTGCAGAATAGCCCATAGCACGATAACTTAGATTTGCCAATGAATCAGATTTTATTATTTGATTTATAGTTACTTTGCAATTGGAAATATGGCATTATGCATATTGGTTAAGTTTACCATCATTTTGTGAAGTAAACTAGTCCAGTATTGTTAATTTTACTCTTATACTTTTGAAGTATTTCTAACTTCATTTAACTTTTGGTGTATAAGGGAAAAACATTTTATGCATGTCATTTGACAACAGAATGTCCTTTGAATTTGTTGTTTGTCTTTCAAAGTTTAATGACTGCACAGCAGACTAAGGATATAAGCTGCTATAACTGGTTCTTGGAGCCTGGGTTTGATTCACTTAGCCTCTGCTTACCTAATCTAGTAAATCTAATCAAATCACTTAACAAGACAGTGCACTGAGTCTGAGGCTGACAAAGGTCCATATAGATCAGTGCTCTACTCTAGTATAAAAATGGGGCATGTAAATTTGCTTCTGGTGTCTCATTTTCCCTTAGTAAGAACTTATTTTAGTAAGAATCTGTGTCTCATTTTCCCTTAGTAAGAACTTATTTTAGTAAGAATCTATCTAAGATTTCTAGCCTCAATAAGGTCTTCCCAGGGCCCCCTTAAGGTTTTTGGTAAAAATATCCAAACTAAAAAAAAATAAAACTGATGTGCAGGAAATTTTAGATGTTTAAATAAAGCATTACATTCCTTTTTATTTTTGACATCCAAACCATGCTCATATATACGGTCCCTTTAACGCCTTTGTGTCTTCCCAATATAGAATCCTTTGCACTGTTGACAAACTCCAAGGTTAATCACCCCAACTAAATTGCATGTATAGTGAAATGTGGACATGATATTAATTTTATTAACAACCACCATGTCCGTCTCTAAGAGGAATCTACATTGGAAACAAAACCTGCACCTAAAGGCACCTAACCTTTTATGGGTGAGATTCATAGTATATATTTCTGTTGTCTCGAAAAACTGCTTAAAAGATCTTCCTTTTCTATAAATAATATGGGGAACTTTCTCTATAATCTATTTAATGTTATCAAAACAGGAGAAAACTCTCCAAGTCTTCTTAATGGGATTGTATACTTGAAGTCATCAGTACCCACTGGATTAAAAGAAAATATATCAATCTACAGTATTTTAAATCTCTGGTCATATACAATGTGAATATGTTTATATATAAAAACTATTTTTGTACATATGGTTTAGTTTTTTGATGCTATGTCTTTTTAACATAAGAAACTCTTTGCAGTGTGTTTTAGAAGGGTTTTGTTTTTATTTGTAATTTGAATGTTTTTTATCATGTAATTTTGGGAGAGATGTTTAAATAGTGTACTTTTATATTTTAAGTGGATTCTGATGAAGTCTAATGATATAAACAGATGAAAGCACTAAATCCTTGTGAGTAAACTAGTGTTTTGTGGACATCCATGGGTGTCGTTTTCCTTCAGTTTTCAAAAAATATTATTGAGGCCCACTGAGATCATGTTTTTGGCTTTAGCGAGTACAGCCAGTATATGCTCCCTAGTTATAATTGGAGGGGTTATGTGTGAGGGTATTTTTTTGGCGGGGTGCTTAGGGGTGAGAAGGGGTAAATTTGGAACTGAATTTGTCTGCTAACAGGTTCACTATATTGCCAGATGTGGTGAATGTAGCACCATTAACCACCAGTTCAATACATTGCTGTGCGCTGCCTTTGAAGTTTCTGACAAAGCTGAAGAAGGTCTTATGGTTATCTTTCACCTGGGAGGCTATCTTAACCTCAAATATGACTTTGCTTGACCTAATTAGCCCTCTTTGATGCTTATTTATTTATTTAGATAAGAGAATTTTTATCTTTATGGGACTTACCTTCCTGATTTTTGCCATAATTGTTTTTCCTTTTGTTGTAAATCCTGTTTAATTTTCAATGCCACCAGGGTGGTTTGTTTCTGGGGCTACTACTGGGCTGACTTCTGGTAGGTAGAGCAACCTCTATGCAGCCATTGACATGATTACAGAGTTTCTAAGAGCAATTCAGCATAGGCTGCTATATTCTTGGGGTTTGGAGGGGCATTGAATTTTGACAGAATCTTACTTAACAAAAGGTAATTTGACATGGAATAGTTTTGAACTGTTGCTGGCTTTAATGAGATTATGAGTTGATTTTGATTTCAAAGGAGACAGTTTTATGGTCAGACCTTACCAAGGAGGACAAGACATTGGAGGGTGCACCATTTTTCCATATTTGTGAGAATTCATTCTAGTATGTTGGAATCACTAGTGGGCATATTCAATGTTTGGTCAAGGGTGTTTGTATTTACAAAGTCCAGGAGTCTTTGTGGCTGTAGATTTGAGGCCATGTAGGATTCCCAGTATAATGAGGGGTAATTAAAATCTCCCATGACTAGATTTTTAAGTTGGATGGTAAGTGTCTCCTGTAGTTCCAAGTATGCATTGTGAGCTTCTTGAGACATGGAGGGTTACCTATAGCTAGCTAAGATATGATGCAGGATTTTGTCTATGGTAATCTCCATGTGGAAGAACTCCAGCACATCATCCTGTCTGATCACCCTAGAAGTATGCTTCCTAGTGATGTATATTGAGACACCTCCACCTTTAGCCCTTGTCTGTGCAGCTTCTGGTCTAAAAGTGTGGAAGGCACCTTGCACTGCTGAGGTAGTCTCTACCACTTTCAACCTCTGTAACTGCATAGATAGCTATATTCTTGAGTGTGAGGAAGACTTGGTGGAGTGTATTTTTTTTTGGGGGGGGGCTCCTGGCATTGAGCAGGAACTCCTTGAGGTTCAGTTGAGTTGATTATCTATGTCTGTAGGTTTGTCAGTTTGGTGTTATATATATTTATACAGTATTCAAAATCCTAGAGGAGAAAGATACAGGCCATCCTTGGCAAAGCAACACTATCTGTTAAGCACATCCTCCCAAGCTGACTAATATTGGATCCCATTAGAATGACACCAGAAAGACAGCCAGTTGTTGAAATCAATCACTTTGCTCATATTGTTGCATCATCCTCAGTGATAGCAATGTACTGCTCAATGTAGGCTCATACCAGCCTAAGACACATAATTTGAAAGCTCCATAACGTCTTTCTTCATGTAGTCCAGGGAGATACATCTCAGATCATTCATACCTACACAGACTATGATGGAATCAAAATGGTAACTGTGGCATAATGACTTGAGTGCTTGTGTGATTTGGTGGATCCTGCTTCCAGATAAACAACTAACAGTTAGCTTCTCCATAATCAGCCTGATTTGAGGGGCATCAGCATGTCATACAATGGTACTCTTTGATGAGAATCCTGGGAAGTGTGTTTGCTTGCCTTAAGGGATTAGTGTTTTAGGCTCCACTGAGAGTGATAGGATGTGTGCTGTTAGGTATTATTTTTTCTGAGTGCCTTTGGACTTGGAGAAACATAGCCTTGACAATGAGTAGTCTAGACAATCTGTTGTTTAGGAAGATTGATTTTCAGTGCCTCAGCAAATGTTAGTCAATGTGTGTGTGTTGTGTACTATGTGAGAAGGTGTGTTGTGCTCATGGTTTTGACAACCTGATGTGCTGTTGTATGTGAAAATTTAGCCTCCAGTGTCACTGTGTAAGTACATTTATTGCGTATTGTGCACTTTTTTAAGGATTAAGTGGTTGTTGGTAAAAATTAGACAACTGCTATATTTTCTCAAGATGACCATATCCACCAAACTAGGTACAGAGAAGTTAGGAAATCGCATATCCATACTGTCCAGTCCTTTGACTGATGAGATACAAGGTTGTGGTATATTGGGGTTAGAAGGCTAATAAGGATACTTTGTTGATATAGACTAATAATGGTGTTTTATTGGGGCAGATTATGCTAAACAGTACTCAGTTCTTCTATCTTTAATGTTTACATAATGCCGAATTCTACTAAATCTGTAGGTATTGCCACTTGACACCCAACTAACTGCTGTAAGCTTGTCAGCACTCAAGGTACTTGCTCTGTAATGCTGTTTTAGAAGGTACAGTTTTATGGACCATTCTACAGGGAAATTTTGCTTTCTAGGTGTTTGGTACTATACAGGGAACTGCTAACCCATGCAAACACACAAAACTTATAGCAGCAGAGAAGAAAACCAGAAAACTAGCTAATTATTCCTCTGGCCAATAAAATAATGACACTATTTCTCAACTCTGATAGACCAGGCAAACACCCTCTGCCACAAGAGAGACTTCTTAATGTAAAAACACAGTAGAAGAAATCCGCAAGTGCAATACAGCCACAAACCAATTAAACAGTTAGCTGAAAATCTCTTAATGATGGCAATTTCAAGACAGTCTTAAAGCAGTAACAATGAGATCAAGATCATTTTTTTTACAATAATACAATAAAATGCACACATAAAAGCAGAAAACAGTAGTGATCTCTCAAAATAACTTAACAACAAGTGCAATTTAGCATTAAAGTTACTTAACTTTGCCTGGATGGCACTGGATACAATTAAAACACTTCTGGAACACAGACTAGGACTCTAGCTTTGCTGACCTCTAGGAAAATTAGGAGGAGACAATATGTAGTAAAATAGGTTTATTCAAGAGCAATACTGGTTTATTGGATAGGCACTCAGCATCATGGATCTATGGAAAACAATTGGTGAGAAGAGTACATAAATAGCTTATACAACAGACAAACCAATGAAACAGGGGAGGGATGGACTTTGTAAATCATATTACAGTAAGGGGTGGAGGTCAGAAGCATACCCTGAGATTCAGTAAACCCTGTGTAGGCTTTGCACAAAGCCTACATGGATTTTACGTGTTTGAATGGTGACGCACGGTGAACAGCAATGCTAATTACATATTCATGCCACACACTGTTTAACCATAAACAAGTGAGGTTTCATGACTGACAAATGTGTTACCAGCCAGGAAACCATGCAAAGCAACATGGACAGCAAACCAGATTACCTCAGAGTAGAGTAGGTTAGCTGGATTGCATGGAATGCCACAATATTTACCAGGGCTTAACATATAATTATGTACAGTATATGTTCCAAACACAGTATAGGACAGTGTATATAATGCAGAGTATTGTAAAATCCCATTCCAGGCATTCTGTGCAGAAGTTGTGTAAATGATCTGTAAGGGAACATGGACTGCCATGTAAAATAAACACTCAGGGAAGTGTGTGTATTAAATAGGCACACACAGATGAATTGTAAGAATGAACACAGGTAAAGAGGTTGGGTGAAACAACCTAATGTATAGCAGATGAGGGCATGTCAATGGAAGACAGCTGTAGCAGGAACGCCAATCACATATCAATATGGTACAGTATGGACTGCACACTGAAAATTTGTATTATGTGACTGTTACACAAGGTGACATAATAATGGGGAAAATGTCTGTGAGATAAGCATCCTTACATGAACAATGCAGAAGGCATCTATCAGGGATGCCATATAGAATCAGGGTAGGGTGCATATTGTGAAGCTGTGTAAACTGATTTGCCTGAATATGAGTGTAATCTCAGCAGAGGTCTCCAATAAAGTGGGACACAGATATTAGGTCATGGACAACAGTAAAGAAGCACAAACAATCATGGACAATATCAGAATAATACCACCAGTAATCCCATGTCTCTAACATAACATATGTGATTCTGAGTAATCAGAGATGGTTCTGAAAAATCACACTTGTGCAACTATTATGACATGTCAGCAATCTATGACAGTAATCATGCTCACTGTCCTAACACTGTAACATATGCTGGAGATGTTAGGAGGGACACTGCTATGCCTGTATGTGACATTATGATCAATCAATACAGGCTAATTGAATGGTGTACATGACATATATATATATATATATATATATATATATATATATATATATATATATATATATATATGTATATATATGGATAACCTTCATTTCGTCGACAGTTCATTTCACTGACACTCAATTCAGCAGGCCCAATTTACTGAAACTTCATTTCACTGACACTCATTTTGTCGACAGTGATATATGGCCTATTCCCCACTGTACAGTGACCCGGGAGTTAGAATATATAGTAAGGGGGGGTGGGGGGTGAACGTTTATGATATGTGGGGGCTTCGCCCCCTATACCCCCCATTGTGGGGGGCTGTGACCCCCACAACCCCCCTTACTATATATTCTAACTCCAGGGTCACTCTACAGTGGGGCATAGGCCATATATCACTGTCGACAAAATGAGTGTCAGTGAAATGAAGTGTCAGTGAAATAAAGTTTCAGTGAATTGGGCCTGCTGACTTGGTTGTCAGTGAAATGAACTGTTGATGAAATGAAAGTGACCTATATATATATAGCACAAGCCACACTGTCATGAATGTTACCCTTGCCATCAATGTTGTCAAACAGCTATATTTGTACTGTATGCATCATCAGAACAGATATCACAAATGCATCTAGTGTAATACCTTTATGGGAATTCCGCACCATCAGACAGTAATGTTTATGCAACACATGTGTGACAGCTCACTGTGGCAAAGGTGCTACACTTCAGTTACCATGTCACTGGAAGATGTATAGGGAAGTACATAAAGAAGGGTGCATTGTATGCAGTTATTGGTGTGATGAAGGCTGTGAACTATGGAGGTATTATGGCCTGTGATGTGGATGTCCTTCACATACTCAGTACTTGTGTTACGTACAAGGGATTAGTCCACCCTGTGGCCACATGCTGGTGGATGTTCCACATACCATCTACCCCAGGACATAAGTCACAAACCTATTGGTCTGATTATAGGGTGCAATGTCTACATTATCCTTGGGTTGTGCATTTGTATTCATGACATAACATATCCCCCATGCAGTTGTTTCATTGCAGGTGTCGTCATGGCTGTGTCAGCAGTCTTTGGTGTGTGTTGATACTGTATGTATTATACTAATATCACAGTTAGAGTCAATGATTGCCCACAACATATAAACCTTCAGATAGATGTTTGGACACAGTATGTGTATGTCATTCGTGACATCTGTGACTTAAATAATGGACAGGAAAGGGTCTAGCAGACAGTCCTGATGTATGGACCTGATCACTGGACCCGAGATATAGGTCACTTCACACATTTCAACATACTTAAATGCCACATATGTGATCCACTGGTCTACCCCCTTGGTAATATAGTTGTTTATGGCAGCATCTGATAGTGCTGAGTGAGTACCTCAGTGTGGATTTGTGTCCAATGCCTTGGGCTTGTCAAGTTCAAAAGAATGATAGTGTTGTCATCGGAGGACATCTAATAGATGTAACAGACATGATGTAGCATTAACAACTCAAACAAGTCTGTTGCACACAGCTGAGATATTACTAGTGTCCATTTAGAAAAGGTCCATGATGACAAGTTAGTCTACCTCACAGATACGGAGAGTCTAGATGTATCTGTGCATGCATGCATGCATTGGGTGCTGTCCCCCCCAAACTGAGATGGATGCATATTGATGTACACCCTTCTACAGGAACATAGTCTTTGTGGAGGGTGTGTTGAAGTGTGTATTCAATTGTGTCAGGAAGGTGCATGCACTGAGTCACACTATAGGCAATCTGTGATTTGTCGCAGCACATTTATTTTGTGTGATAGGCCTGGATGAAGGTAAGACAGTGCATACTGCCTGTCCTGATCTGGCCTAGGGTTTGGATACAATTCCCCACATAGGTATCATTGAGAAACTCTCCCAGTTGGAGGTTAAACCTTACATTACCAGATAGGAAACCACTTGGCTCTCTGACAGAACACATACTGTGAAAGTTGGTGTATCAATCTGTACCATTATAACTGTCACCAGTGGCATACCACAGGGATCTGTGCTTGGCCCTTGACTGTTCAAAATCTATTTCTTGACAGTTCAGGTTAAAGTACCGTGGATATAAAAGGTGTACACACCCCTGTTAAAATGCCATGTTTTTATGACATAAAAAAAAGAGACCACAATAAATAATTTCAAAACTTTTCCCACCTTTAATGTGACCTGTAACCTATACAATTCAATTGAAAAACAAACAAATTTGTTAGGGGAAAAAATATAAAAAATAAAAAGCGTACAATAAGCTGGTTGCATAAGTGTCCACACCCTTAAACTAATATTTTGTTGAAGCACCTTTTGATTTAATTACAGCATTCAGTCTTCTTAGGTACACACCTGCCATCAATTAAAGAGACTCTGATTAACCCCAAATAAAGTTCAGTTGTTCTAGTAGGATTTTTCTGACATTTACTCAGTTGCCTGCTACAGCAAAAGCCATGGTTTGCAGAGAGCTTGCAAAGCATCAAAGGGATCTCAATGTTGAAAGGTATCAGTCAGGAGAAGGGTACAAAAACATTTCCACAGCATTGGATATACCATGGGATACAGTGAGGACAGTCATCAAAAAGTGGAGAAAATATGGGACAACAGTGACGTTGCAAAGAACTGGACGTCCCTCCAAAATTGATGAAAAGACAAGGCAAAAACTGGTCAGGGAGGCTGCCAAGAGACCTACAGCAAGACTGAAGGAGCTACAGGAATTTCTGGCAAGTACTGGTTGTGTACTACAAGTGACAACAATCTCCCATATTCTCCATATGTCTGGACTATGGGGTAAGGTTGCAAGATGGAAGCCTTTCTTACACAGAAAAACATCCAGGCCCAGCTAAAATTTGCAAAACAATACATCAAGTCTCCCAAAAGCATGTGGGAAAATGTGTTATGGTCTGATGAGACCAAGGTTGAACTTTCTGGCCACAATTCCAAAGGGTACGTTTGGTGCAAAAACAACACTTTGCATCACCAAAAGAGCACCATCCCCACCGTGAAACATAGTGGCAGCAGTATCATGCTTTGGGGTTGCTTTTCTTCAGCTGGAACTGGGGCTTTAGTCAAGGTGGAGAGAATTATGAACAGTTCCAAATACCAGTCACTTTTGACCCAAAACCTTCAGGCATCTGCTAGGAAGCTGACGACGAAAAGGAATTTTACCTTTCAACACAACAATGACCCCAAGTATACATCCAAATCAACAAAAGAATGGCTTCACCAGAAGAAAATTAAAGTTTTGGAATGGCCCAGCCAAAGCCCAGACCTAAATCCAATAGAAAATCTGTGGGGTCACCTAAAGAGAGCTGTGCACAAGAAATACCTTCACAATCTGACAGATGTAGAGTGCTTTTTTAAGGAAGAGTGGGCAAATATTGTCAAGTCAAGATGTGCCATGCTGATAGACTCCTACTAAAATGACTGAATGGTGTAATTAAATCAAAAGGTGCTTTAACAAAGTATTAGTTTAAGGGTGTGCACACTTTACAACCAGCTTATTGTATATATTTTATTTTTTATATTTTTTCCCCTAACAGATTTGTTGTTTTTCAATTGAATTGTACAGGTTACAGGTCACATTAAAGGTGAGAAAAGTTTTGAAAGGATCTATTGTGGTCTAATTTTTTTATATATCAAAAACTTGGCTTATTAACAGGGGTGTATATACTTTTTATATCCACTGTATATGGCCTTTGGCTTTCCATGTTTGCTGATTCTTGCATATTGGGTGCAATCATTAAATCCATCATTGATGATAACATACTACAGGAGGGGCTAACACAGTCAAAAGATCGGTGACAAAGCCACATGGTCTACAGATAAATGCAAAAATGTGTCTTTATTTTTGTCTCTTTGCAAACTGGAACTTCCTGCTAATTACAGCATTAACAACAATCCTGCTATGCTGAAACCCAGTTATGCAAGATCTGGGAACACACATAAATAGCAATCTAAACTTAGACCACAGTGGTACAGAAAGGCTATGTTGTGCACATCATAAGTCATGCCATTGTATTCAGATCTGATGATTATATAACAGTACTGTACTCAAACCTCATCAAAACAATAATAGAGTATAATGCACCCTTTTGCATGTACCTCAGCAAACACATGCAGTAGCTGGAGAGAACACAGAGGTTTCTCACCAGGGAACCTTTTTGGCTAGGCTTATATAGATCCCAGGGCCGATAGCCTAGTACCTACTGTACCTATGAAGACACAAGGCCTAAAAACCATGCCATGACACATGTGCATAGACTGAAAACCATGTCACTGTAATCTGTATTGTATATAATGAAGTGACTTCTGTCTGGCCTCCAGGCCAGTGTCTGATCCTGTCCTGCTGGGAATAGCACACATCCACAAATTAGATATAGGTGATGATATCACCACTGTCTGGTGAGGAGACTATAGTAATAGCAGTGTTCCACATGATGGTGTAAAAGGCTCTCTCTAATGTCATGCAAGTGCATAAACATACACACACCTGCACACACCAGTTGACTGTGGTAAGTACAGAACCCCTACCTATCTAATCACACAGACTACAGAACTCTGTATTGAAGGCAAGCACCTCAGCTCAAGTCTGACTTGGAGTGTCTCAGACAACACTTTATAGGTGATGACATCAGCAGTGTCTGTTGAGGGGAATATGGCAATAGCAGCATCCCACATGCTGGTGTAAAAGGCTCTTTTTGATGTCACACAAATTCATAAACACACACACACACACACACACACACACACATATGCATACATGCGCACACACATGCACTCACACACACACACACACACACACACACACACACACACACACACACACACACACACACACACACACACACACACCACTGACTGCAGTGAAAACAACACCCCCTATCAAGTGCCACAGCGCAAGTCTGAGTTTTACAAGGCTGCAGGGCAACTTATAGTTGATGTCATCAGCAATGAATGTTGGAGAGAAGATGTTGGGAGGCCTGCATGAAATGGGTGTGCAGGGATGTTCAACTGTGTAGATAGTTCTAGTTCTGCATGTTACCAGACTGATGTGCATTGCATACCACACATTTGTTATTAATTTATGGTGTATAGTTGATATATTTGTGAACAAGTAATGAGAGACCAGGGTTGCAGTGCATGGGGGGAGGTAACACGCTGCTGCATTGTAAATATGTGACATTCTAAGATAGGGCCTTCAGTAACTGCAATAATGTAATGACATTATTCTTTATAATACATTTAGCATGTGTTACTGTGTGTTGACCTAGCACAGCAGGGTTAAGCAGCATTGCATGTAGGTAACCACAGCATTGTAGAACTGCTCACCATCACTTGTCATTAGTGTGCCATGCCAAAATCCACGCAAACATAGAGGCCAAAAAGTGAAGGGATACAATCCTTTTTTTAAGTGTGTTGTGTGTCATTCTATTTTTGACCAGATTATATGCATTAAAATTGGGTATATAGGAAAGTGGTGAAATGAGGAGCAAGCATGGGAAGAGCAAAGGGAAAGCAATACAGGAATGTGCAGGAGGGAGGTAGGAAAGAACCATAGCTATCAATTTCTTCCACAGTGTAAACTGAAAATATGTGCAGAATATTAGCTGAATTTGGACTGTCACCTCCAGAAAGAGGGGTGACATCAACATAATCATGGTGTATAGACAACTGGACTGAATCAAGTTTGTCAAAAAGAGATGTGTGCAAAATGGAGAGTTATATATGGGATGATATTTTTTGTGGGACAGGTGCCCATTTTTTAATTCAGTAAGAGAGAAATGCTGGGTAAGGGACTGGTATTTCTGGGTCAGGTAAGTTGTATAGATAAAGAAGCAAATGCAAACAAACAAGGCAAACAAGAAAAGACACAGGGACAGCGAGAGACACAAAATGTTTGGGGACACCATGATTGGGATGAGGAAGGGGACAATCCAGCTCATGCCAATCAAACATGGAGACAGTGAGAATCTAGTCTTCACCCACTGGACTGTCACCACTGTCCCCTTACTCCACTGGCAACTGGAATGCTTGTCTTCTCTTCCTACATACCATGAGGTAGAGCAGTCTCTCCATCTGACGTAGGTGTACACCAATGGTGCTTTGCACAACCCTATGCACCAACCCTGCATCTCCTGGCAGGTAATGAAATCCCCACCTCTGCCACTACTCTTGGAGGGTACCACAGCACCAGCTGTCAGGGCAGTACTACCTGAGGCTGCAGGTAGTGCAGGGGTAGCAGAGGCAGTGCTGCCGGGTTGAGTCTCTGATGTGCTGGGCATCAGTGCTGGAGCCGGTGGAGCTTGGGCATGCTGATCCAATGTGGCTGGCCTGCCTCACTATGCTGTGAAGCATTTAGTGACTTGTTTCAGATGGATGACATGGAGACATTTTGGCAACACATAATAGAAAATAAAAGAGATAAGTGTTACAGTGAGAGAAGAAAAGAGATAAAATTAGTACCATTGTATGTGACATACAATGCAATTATTACAATTATACAATTATTTTAGCTGAAGTATTAAATTTAAGTACACGTCCTAACAACTACACACTCTAACTACAGATTGCTGAAAGTAATCATTGAAATGTGCATATATTGCACATATGTTTGGTCCAATTATACATGTTACAGTTAACAGTAGAGCATTTATTCCACTCTTATAGAGTTTAAGATATGTAATATTATTAAAGAAATGCAGTATTGTATAGTTGTTACTTGTGGTATTTGACCCCACAACCTCAGACCACCTTCTTGCAGTTGTCTCCTAAAGTTGGTTTGTGCTACAGACTAATGCATGCATATTTGCTTTTACAGTTAGAATATGCATACTCAATTTGCTACAACTGTGTAGAAAACCCAAAATCTATCTTTAACTTTTAAAGCTACAATAATACTTCTCTTGTGCTGCATACATACCATTTGCTTCTCTCAGTCTCTCCAGTTGATCATCATGAGCCTGGCAATTAAACTCTATGCCAGCATTAGCTGTGGAAAGAACAGAAAAGAATGGGAGAGTATTATGCATGTTAGTCTTGCTTATGTTTAGCTTTCTATCTATTAAAAATACTCTTTTATTAGCATACTTACACAGCTGTGGGATGTCATCATTTTGAAACTCAGTCAACCACTGGTTGAGTGTATCCCTCTTGCTCCTTTGTAGGTCATTAAAATGGTGCCTAGATTGCTCTTCAGTGTGTGGGATGCCAGTTGCACTGGATACAGCCTGACCCAAACTACTCCAAGCCTCAGACTTGTACTGGGAGCCAGAATAGTCCCCCTGCAGAAGCCTTTAGCTGTGGCACTTTACCAGGAGTTCAATAAATATCCTGGACCTCTAAACACCTTACCTCTGTGCCATAAACTGGGCACCTTTCCCTCTAACACCAGATATGTCTAACATCAGAGCTAGAGCAATGGCAACTAATGATTTCCTGCCAATTCCTGTTATCATGTTAGCTGGCAGTGTATAACCCTGAGCAACGATGCCAACTACAGTTGCATGATGTGAAGTAGAGAGCAGCAGTGCCAAGAAGGTTAATCTGACATTTGACCTTAGTTTGAGGGGTATTTGCTGTAGCTTGGAATTATAGTTTGAAAACTGGAAGGTAACTGTTAGGTGAGTTAAGTTTGCAGACTTGGACTGGGGGGGGAGCATACATTTCATGACCTGACACATTTTTTGGCTTTATACACTGATAAAATTGATTTTTAAAGTGTGAGATTCAAACCTAGTCATAAGGGGCAAAACATTTTCTTCTACAGCAGTGATTTTCCATTTTTGACACAGAAGTGCTGCTCAGACATAATCATGAATCATTCATAAATACAGCAGAGAGTTTGAGGTGTTACACATGTATGTGTGTAACATTACAAGGTTCTTGTATATAGATCCAGTTGTGTATGTGACTTAATTGTGAAGGCTGTCCAAGTCCAGACAGAAGAATTATTATTAAAGAAATATAGTAGACAGTAATACAATGGGAAATGAAACAACAGTAAAAATGTCTGTAATGTCCTGTATTGGAACCCAGAACCACTTTTATGGCAGCCTTACACTTACACCTGTTGCCACAAGAATGTTGAAATAACACTTGTATATTTTTCAGTTCATTGCTGTAAACTGGACTGTCAAAATGCTGAAAATAGGTTGCACACCCTGTACTAGAATGCAGGACCATCTTTATTCAAGGCCTACACTTATAACTGTCACAGGAGAAGTTATGTGACAATTCCATAATTTCCTACTCAGTCTTAAGTTCTGTATGTTAAGTGCCACCCATCACCACTTAGCGTATTTGTATGATGCCCCACAGAATTAATTTAATGTATTTGTTTTCATTTATTAACTGTCTGTGTCCTGTCTGCAGGTGTTTGATAGGTGCAAGTGTTGGAGAAACCTTGTTAACCGCAGCGCAGTGAGGCATTGTGTGATGGAAAGCAAAAACTGCAACGATGTATCCTTTTCAACCTTTACACTTTTACAGACATCCTGTCTATAGATGTTCTGTCTGCTTCCTTTGTGGGCCACTAGTTCGGGTTTGGGCACTGATAAGAGTCACACACGTAAGATAAGCACAGTTAAACTTGACATTCATTGTGTTTCTCCATTTCCCTTGTTAGCACTAAGCCATGCACTATACAAACACTGCCAAAAAAATAAATAAAAATAAAAAAGGGATAAGTAGTTGAAATTAAGAAATGCAATGCATGAAATAAACACTACTAGATGCTTGTTAGTACACATGAAATATTTTTTGCATAGTTCTGGATTTGAACTCTCATGCCAATGAACTTTCAGAACACAGTAAGAGTGTCTTATCCCTCTTTGCCACACAAATAGCTTTGCAGCAAGGTACTGAAATCATTCTGCCTACAATCAACTGCAATATCATCCACAGTACTGACAGACTATATTACAGTTATTTGTACATGAATTAATTTTGGATGTAGTGCACTGATCGATCTCTTACATGACCAGTAATCTGAGACATGCAGTCTGTAAGGCATTTTATATCACTGTCCTTAAAACATATGAGGATATTAAATTGCAATAATATACAGTTGCCAACAAATGAAGGGGAGGTTGGGTGTTAATGAACAGAAACTATGAACTGTGTGCTGCTTACTTACATTTCAAACCTTGATAAAAATGACTTCTACACTTTGTAAGTCTAACCTGGCTGACACACCCACTGGAGGTAGGGCAGTCTGCATTGCTGTTGTGTTTTCCTTCTCCCTATCAGTAATCATTCACAGTTGCAATCCAGTAACAAAAAAACAGAGGGAGTGCCTGCACTATGTTCATCTGCTATACAGAGCCAAGTATTTGGGATTCAGCAATTCAAATGAGTTCATACCTGATTTGTACCTTCACCATGTTCATAGCCTTGAATATACACCATAAAATGGTAACTGTGTAGCTAGTGAACCTGAAGGTGATGAGACTTGTTTATGTGGAGAATACAGAGGAGACTATTACTTTGGGATATATCTGCACAAAAGACTACTAATCGTGAGAATGTATGTTTGCATTTTTCAACTATATACTGCATATGTTGAAATGTCATTAAGAAAAATCTGTTAGCAAATGTGACTTTTATCTGTATGCGTTACTAAGAAGTGTACTGATGGCACAGGCATGTTTGCCAGGGCATTTCACAGGTAGACATGATTAGCAATAGCTTAAAATTGAATGTTCTGTGTTAAATCTGTAGACCTGTTTCAGGGACAGTTCATTTGATAGCACTTTTAGCAATTCACTGATGGTTTGTTAACAAAATGTGCCATTTGCCTATTCTTTTGTGGCTGGGGGAGCAAAGTTGCATTTCTGTTTTGGCACAAACAAGGATATGTTGCTATTGTTACTCTACTTGTTTTGCATCCAGCCTTGCTTTCTGTGTGAATGTAACGTGTTGCAACCACACAATTCCTGCTTTCTATATTTCAATATCTTGACTGCATTATCTTTCTCCAGTGAAATGCTACCTTTTAAGTTATATCTGGAAACAGGACTTTTTAGTTATGTGATACTTATGTGTATTATCTTTCTGTTTTGTTTTAGGTCACCTAGGACTATGGGACCCAGGTGTCTCAATCCCTGAAAAAAAAAACCTTCAGTGACCCTGAAAATCAGGTCATTGTGGAAGCTTATAGGTGATATGGTTCCTTTCTGTTTGAGAGGGGATGTGGAGATATGTCAGGCAGAATACAAATTTGACAGCAGATAGTTGCTGATATGAATGCAGTAGGTGGTCACAGCAGGACATATGACCAGGTGTGCCATAAGGCCATTGACATGATCTCATTTGTATGGAGGAGAGCAGCTGCAGTAACCCATGATCGGATGAGTACCAGGGGATCTGCTACACAGCCACCACTAACAGTAAACGAAGAGTTTCTGTCCACTGTGAGGGATCCAGTCAGCTCCCAGGACGGTGCAGAACAGCATATCCTTGATATTGGTGCTAGTGTTTCAGGGACAACAAGTATGCCCTAAGAGCAGCTTCCAGGTAGGATTATGTACCTCATTCATTAAATACTCTTATATAGTAAAATATTAACAGCAATACGTTAGTCATGTTTAACAATAAATTTGTTTGTGGGTGGACTTGTAATTCCATTGTTTGTAGCCAGTAGGCCTATTCCAATGCATTCAACTGAGACCTCAAATATTGGACAGGTGAAGGGTAAGATACTCAATCAGGGAAGTGTGTTAGTGCATCTTTAATGCCTGTTGACTCTGCCTGTAGCCAAAGTATGGGTGAGGCACCATGCAGGAGAGTTGTTAGGGGTTCTTGGAGGAGGTCTGCTGTACATCCTTCACCTGATCCAGGTGTGTTTCCTGTGCCACTCAATGTATGTTTTGTGCCACAGTCCCTTGGTATCATAAATGCCTGCTCTTTAGACCAGCTAACTCTACCACAGACCCAAACCTTCTTGACCTGGTTTTCACAAAAATGATGCCATTTTGTACCACATCCATAATTGTGTCCTCAAGCATCAGATTTAACCATTATGCTAATGTATTTCCCATATGATCCCAGCCAAAGGTGTATTTAAATTCTACTGTCTTCAGAGACTACTCCAAGGCAAATTTATTAGTGTTAGCTGCAGATTGTGTGCAATTCAAATGCTTCTCTCTACATAGGTTCATAGGTTCATAGGTTCGTACTAGGCTATCTGCCCTAGGGCATTTGTAAGCCTAGCCAGAGTGTGTGTGGCTTTCACCACCCCTTAGGATGAGAATACTATGCCCTTTTAGGGTTTAGTTTACTGTGCCTCTGTCTAGTAGTGACACAGAGATGACCCCCGGGGTAAACCTACGATCTCCTATCCACTCGTCAAGATTTCTCTTGAATAGAGTTAGTGAGGGGCTCTGCCTAACATGGATTGGGATTCTGTTCCAGAGTGTAGGGAGCCTCTGGGTTGTGAATCTGTCCCTCCAGCACGTCCTATTTATTTCTTTGTTGAGGTTTAAGTTTCTTGCTCTCGTGGCTCTGATGGATTTGGATTTTCTGAGGTGGAGCATGTCCATTAATTCTGGATTGGACATGGCCTTGTACGTCAGGCACAGATCACCTCTGAATAGGCGGTATGCGACTGAATAGAGCTGGAGTTTTTTCAGTCGGGCAGCAAATGACATATGTTTAAGACCCTTTATCCTCTTGGTGAGGAACTTTTGGGGTCTTTCCAACTGCTGCAGGTGTCGGGTAAGATACATCCCAAATGGGGCAATGTACTCAATCATTGGCCTGATAAGAGAAGAGTACAGGGGCACAATGACCTCTCTTGATCTAGATGTGAAACCCTTCATGATAAGGTGGGCAATATAGAAGGTCTTCCTAACCACTTTGGCAATGTGAGTGTCAAATGAGAGGTTACTGTCAACCTGGGTCCCTAGGTCCCTGATTACCTCTTCCGTACTTAATGGATTACCACCTATGTGGTAATTTGTGGGTACATTGTTTTTCCCAAAGGGTATGACTATACATTTTTTGGTGTTCAGCTTAAGGCCATGGCTCTGGCACCAATTATCCATTTCTATGAGGCCTCTCTGAAGGATGTTTGTGTCCGCTGGAGTATCAATTATGGCGCCCAGTTTGCAGTCATCTGCGAACTTTGTCAGCCACAATCCTCCTATGTTTGCCTGTACCTCGGAAAAATAAATGCCAAACAAGAGGGGTCCCAGGACTAAGCCCTGTGGGACACCGCTTGTGACTGGCTTAGAGTCTGACATAGCTCCAGCAACTCTGACCCTGTGGGTTCTGTCCTTGAGCCAGTTTGCAACCCATCTTGTGACATATGGGTTTACATTTAAGCTGGTGAGTTTGTCTATGATGCCCGAGTAGGGTATTGTGTCAAAGGCTTTTGCAAGGTCAAGGTAGGCTGTGTGAACTGCCTTACCCTCATCAATGGCCTTAGTGACTGTTTCAAAAGTCGACCAAGTTCAAAAGGCAGGATCTGCCCTTGACAAAGCCAAATTGGGTAGGATCCAATGTCTGTAGGTCCCCAATGTCTTTGTTTATGAGTTCCATAATGATCCTCTCCATAGTTTTGCAGACCAGGCTCATCAAGCTTATGGGGCGGTAATTTCCAGGGTCCGTAGAAGCACCGCCTTTGTGAAGTGGGACCACTGTTGCCGTACGCCACTCTTTGGGTACGTATCCTGTAGTAAGGCTAAGATTAAACAGCAGCCTTATGTGTGGGTTTAGTTCCTCTTGGAGTTCATGTAGCACACAGCCCGGGACACCGTCCGGTCCCATTGATGCTGTGTTTTTAGCTTTAGAGAGGGTGGCTCTCACCTGGGCATCTGAGATGTTAGGGAGGCTACACTCTGCTGGGATAGTTATTTCTCCTTTCGGGAGGGAGGGGGAGGAGAAATTTGCACTGAACCTGTCTGCCAGAATGTTGGCAATGTCAGTGGGTTTAGTGTATTTTGTGTCATTTTGGACTAACTCTGAGCATATCTGGGAGTTTCCACCCAGGTTTCTAACATAGCTAAAGAAGGCCTTGTGATTGTCTTTTGTGTCTTTTGCGATTTTTCTCTCAAAGTTGGCCTTGGATGATTTTATGAGTGATCGTAGTTTTTTGCTAGTACTGACCAGAGGTGCCTTCCCTTTTAGGGATTTTGCTCTGTCATGTAGTAGCTTCCTCCTCCTGTTGTAAAGTTTGTTTATGGCTGGGGTCCACCAGACCGGGCACCTGCCTTTGGGGGAATGGGTCTTGGTTTTATTTGGGATTGCATGATCCATGCATTCTCTGAGGTGCCCGTAGAAGGCATTTGCAAAGGATTCAGCAGTGTGGGTTGTGGTTTCCACTGGCCCAGGGGCCTTGAAGGATACCACTTCAGTCTTAAGAAGTGTGAAGTTGGCTTTTGAAAAATTCTTCACTGTGGTCTTTTGTGCAGGGGGTGGGGGCGGGATGTGGATTTCCAGTTAGATTAATTTATGGTCTGATCTTACCAAAGAGGGATATACTTCCGGTGTGGAGCATTTTGCCCCATGTTTGTGATGATCAGGTCTAGTATATTGCCTCCTCTTGTGGGAATGGTGACTAGTTGTTCCATTGCATTTGAGTTTATGAATTCTAGGAACCTTTGGGCTAGGATGTTGGGGCTTGAGTAATGTTCCCAGTCTATGTTTTGGTAGTTGAAGTCTCCCAATATGATGGTATTTGGAGAGACATTCATACTCTCCAGTGTCTTCAGGAAGGCTGTGTGGGGTTCCTGAGTTTGAGAGGGTGGTCTGTAGCATGCTACAAACTGTAAGGCAGTTTTGCCTATGGTTAGTTGCACCTGGATGGTCTCCGATGCTTCATGCGTTGCCACTAACCTGGAGGTTTGGGTATCTTTGATGAATATGGATACTCCCCCTCCTTTTGTGGTTCGGTCCAAGTTTTGGGGCCGGAAAGCATGATATGAGGTAAAACCTGATAGTGCTGGGGTGCTCTCAGGAGCCTTGAACCAGGTTTCAGTCACTGCACAGACATCGATGTTCTCCATACTGAGGAGGGCTTCGAGGGCATGCATCTTGAGGTTTAGACTTCTGGCATTGAACAGCATTACCCTTAGTTTTTTTCCACTTGTGTTTTCTAGGGAGGTAGGTTTGTCATTTGAGCCTTGCCTAAAAAAGGCACTATGGGGGTGGCAAGAGCCTTGGCCAATATCTGGAAGCCCAGGGGTGACAGGTGCAAGCCTGCTAAAATGGCTATGTATATCACTGATGTTTACTCCCACCTAAGCTTAGGTGGGATCAAGGCTTCTTGTCCATTCATCACAAATGTAATTCTAAGGTCAGAAACAAACCCCTTTGGTGGAACCCCAGCATAAATAGTATGTACAGCAACACCACTCTAAAATGAAATTAACCAGAAACTAATGCAAAAAATCAAATAAGCAATGCCAGATATAAACTGACCATTACTACAACCTCTAAAGTAAACCCCAAAGTTTTTTTTTTCAAATATGTCAGAAATCCCAGAAACAACACTCACCATTACACTGAGCTGATAACAGATGGCACCACCCACTCAGATCCAGAGAACATTGACAATATACTTGTGGACACATTTAGCTCAGTCTTCTCTCTCTTGTCTCCTTCATGGCTTCCCTCTGACTCCATCAAAACAGCTCCCCCCTATTATCACCACAGAACAAGTATTAGATGCCCTCACCAAAATAAATAGTACTAGCACTATGTATCCAGACAACATACCAAAGTGTTTTTTGTTGGTATGAAACATTGCCTCACTGACAGTCTTGCAGGTCTGCTTTACCTCAGTCTGTCCACTAGTTATGTCCTTGATATCTGAATAACAACCATAGTAACCCCTTTCTACAGTGGTGGCCCCACCACTGACCCTGGATATTACATAATGATTAGCCTCACTAGGAGTATGTGTAAAGAAGAGTCTAGAATTTATGAACAATGATATTGGTAGTCTACAGTTCCTCATTTGTAACCTGATCAGGAGAGACAAATCCTGCTGATTTTTTTTAAATGAGTCTTTGAGACTATAAAGGAAAACATATTAGCACAAATAACCTACATAACCTGCCTAAGCTTGTCTAAGGCCTTTGATACAAACCCATATTTTGGAAACATTGACAGACTAACCCAACTGAAATGAATCCCTATGTAATCCACTGCATAGCAGATTAGTAAACAGACAAAACCCATTCTATTAAGGTAAGTGGCCTGTTTTTCCCCAAAAATGACTTATTAATAAAGATGTCCTCCAAAGATCCATTCTGGAACCATTACTATTCACTTTTTACTTAGATATCATCATGGACTGTAGTGAAGGGTCTCTATCTGATGAAGTTCGCTGATGGCTGCAGACTTGTAGTTGTCATTACTACTTCAAATGATATTTATATCATCCAAGAAGGCCTAGCCCGTGCAAAATACCTAATACTTACCTATGAACTTGTGCGTGTGTGTGTGTGTGTGTGTGTGTGTGTGTGTGTGTGTGTGTGTGTGTGTGTGTAGGGTGGCTCCGATGGTGCAGAAATTAGCATTGTTGCCTCACAGCAAGAGATTCTCCGGTTTGATTCTTAGCTGGGGTGCCTTCTGTGTGGAGTCTGCATGCCTTCCCTGTGGTCGTGTGGGTTTTCTCTTGATGAGTCGGTTTCCTCCCACATTTCAAAAACATGCAGTAGGTGGAATAGACATTCTAAATTGGCTGCAGGTGTAAGTTTGTGTGCAAGTGAGTGGTATGAATAAACTACAGTGCCCAGGGCTAGCCACTAGGCAGTGTAAACTTTGGCTTGAGATGATTGTCACTGTTGAAGTGACACCCTGAACCCATGTGCAAAATGGAGAAAGGGTTGAGGATGGCAATATACATATATATATATATATATATATATATATATATATATATATATAAAATCACGTGCACACACACACACACACACACACACACACACACACACACACATACACACACACACACACACACACACACACACACACACACATATATATATATATATATATATATATATATATATATATATATATGTGTGTGTGTGTTTATAGAGTTTCGTTCACAAAACAGTGGCATAGCTAACATTCATGAAAGTAGCCTACAGTTAAATATATTTATAGTATTGTCAGTTGGGCAAACAATGTTTTATTGACTGTCAGGCACACACTAGTGCAGGAGAGATGCCAGCATAGTACATTTTCCTCTTTTTAGAAAAAGGTTTTATGTGGTGAACATTGGTGTAGGTGACTTTTTTTTATTTTTAATTACAGTTATTGCATATATTTTGCCATTTGGAGAAATCTGAATACTCTAGTGATAAATATCACATGAAGGCAGCAATTATCCATAATAACTGTAATGGAAGGGGCCAATGGTTAAAACATGCATAGGGGGGCCTTTTAAGTGAAAGCTTAAGATGGCAAAAATCATCAAAGTTATCATTATTATGACTACTAAAATTCAAAGTAGTATTTCACATATTTTTTGCAAGTCAATACCCACAACTTCTTTCTACAACTGATAGAAGGGAAACACATCATGCATTTAAATGTTCTTTATTAACATTAATAGCTTCTTGTTTCAGTTTATAAATAGCCTTAACGGTGGAGATAGATAGATAGATAGATAGATAGATAGATAGATAGATAGATAGATAGATAGACAAGGAAAAAAAGAAAAAAAAGAAAAATGCAAACCACTTGGCAGTGCCAAGAGTGCCAGTAATGATGGAGTGTGCGAAAATCATCCTCTCATTTATTTTATGCCTACAAGCTGTTAGTTTTTCAGCTGAAAATATGAATTATGATTATTTATTCTGTTCCTTAAGTATTTTTCTCATTGAGCCTGAGTTAATGGGAAAATAGTTTATAGCCTTCAGATTCTCAGCTGTCATATGGAAGTCCTTATGGTTTCAATTAGTGAGCTGCTGTCACAGTGCTAATCAGTGTAAATGGATGTGATAAAAACTATCATTTGCTTGGGAATCATCACAGACTATGACTTCACAGAAAATCCTTAGATAATATTTTTCTTATGAAAATGATATGCACTTTCCCATTGAATTCAAACCACAGATGGTAGAGAGAAACATGCAGGCAAATGTACACATTTTTGTTATTTTCCTCATATGATAGCAATGACAGTAAATGTCAGATTAAAAGAGAAGAAAAGCTTGACAGCCTTATACTGGCAAGTGTGATCTGAACTAACACTATATACTAAATATGGTTTTACACACATGACACAAATACACACACACATACACGCTGTATCATCTATGGCACACAGACACATAGCTATGTGTATGGGGTATATAAGTATTTGAACTGATTTTTTAACTTGGTAAGTTAACTATTTTTTTGGCTCTTTTCAACCACATCCTGAACTGCAAGGACAAAAGAAAATATAGCACGCATGTGAACAATTTAGTGTGCCCAGTCATCTAGCATGTTTTTGGAAGGTAGGAAGAAACCAAAAGTACCTGGAGAAAATACATTCAGGCACTTGGAGAACATGGAAATATCCACGTGAAAATCAAATTAGTTGGGACTGAACTCTAGAGCAAAGAAGCAGACACCTTACCATTAATCCACCTTCCTTTATACAAACCATAAACAATGGCATATTTCTTTCAAAGTATAAGTAAATGCAATTCACCATTATATTGTGGTTTAAAATTACTTTACATGCTTTGAGAGAGTAAACATTTGTACCAGTATTATGAATATGATGATGACTGGCAGTTGTATGATATCTCAGAACTCAGAACTACATAATATTTGAATGATTCTGAGTTAGAGTCTTGAATGGGGTACATTTCAAGACTATAAATGCTTTGCAAGATGATACAAGGGAAAGGCATCAGTATATGAAAACTACTGAATACACTGTTCATCTTAACAAAGTATGTTAAAATTAAAGGGCACTGAGAATTCTAAAATAAAAACTGAGTGTAACTGAGCCATTGCTCAAATTCTACTATGTCATGTCCAAGATTTATTTAATTTATTTTAATGTTTATTTTACTGATAATTGAACTCAACCACTATGGCTGTTTTTCACTCACAACTTAGTTACAAAAATTAAACAAGAAAACTGGGATTATATCAACATTAAATACCAACATAAATACGTCCCAATCAGTATTAGAGTATCTTTACTAAACAATAGAACAATAATGGGTCAGTTTACTAGGTGTTCATAATGATCAGACACCAGATTTGTCTTTGTAAAGCAGAAAAGCACTCATGGAAAGTGAAAGACTGTGTAACAGTTCCTGGGTGACTACATGGGGACTTCTCTCTCTGTTAATCCTTTTTGTGTTTTTTTTTATTATTATTTCTGCTGCATTTGGAAGAGTTTTGTGTTTGAGAGTCTTGTATACAGAAAGCCCTAGAGATTCACACTAGGGCAATATGCAAGATATCAAGATACTTTAATATGGACACACTTGCTCATAAGGTTCTTCATAATGTTTTAATATTCTGGAGCTGTAATGAATTTTCTCAAATTGTTTTGTGGTGACTGCAGCTTTGTAAGTTTTTTTTTTTTTTTTGTAGTGATGTACTTCCTATGCTTAACACTGCATATTCAAGGGTCAGGTGTTACGATTCCTTTTGCTAGCACTTGGCTAGATTCCTTCATAAGAAGGTTTGCTACTCTACAAGAAGTCCTGAGCATAGAAAGTCCCTTACTGGTAGCATGACATATATGATCTATGTAAGCAGATAGAGATGGATCATATTATAACCCAAGGTACTTGTAGCCTTACATATATTCTAAAGAGTGCCCTTCAGGAAAAGTAATGTTCCGGCCAAAGTTTAGCTTTTTGAGCTGTCATATTTTTTTTTATTTTACTGAGGTTACTCTGCAAGCCTGCCTAGTTGTTTTGGCCATGACTAGAGACGACAAAGATTGTTAATTTATCTGCAATTTCTTAGTGTGATTGGTGACAAACTCATATGCCATCTTCATAAATTATTTTTTTGATATGGCTTGGGCAGAATGTTAGTAGATAAAGGAAATTTATGAAAAGCATGTGCCCAGAGGTACTCATTTCCATGGCATAGCTCTCAACCTTGGGTTGGCTTAAGCCAGGGAACTTTGTTGGCTAGGCTTACTTAGGCCCTTGGGCCAATAGCCTAGTACCTACCTTTGAACCTTTGATCCTCTCAGCTCAAGAAACCTGGACAAAATCAAACAAAATGGAGGGGGGGCAAAGACCTAAAAATAGGGACAGATTTTAAATACTGGTCTTATAAACTTAAAAAAAGTTGCTAGAATAAAATGTTTTGTGTTAGCATGCATTTTCTGCTTGTTATGAAGTCTGAAATTCAAATCCCTGTCATTACTTAATGACTTCAGTGCTTAATGATTTGCCAGAAAATCACAGATTTTGTGAGGAAAAGACCAAAATTATCAGGCAAAAATCTGGACAGTTGAAAGGTATGGTCCATGGGGATTTGCTTGTAAGTTATATTGCTAGGCATTGCTCTGAAATATCTGTTTTTTTTCCCATAACCTGACAGTGTCATACTGTTTTTACTGTGCTGCATATCAGCTCTAGGAGTAGCTGATCATGCTTGAATGAATTGAAGGTTTATCTTAGTTCTTCAAAACTGCCACTGTCATCTCTCCATTGTCAATGACATTCATGCGACAGCTTATAAAAGATAAGCCATGCTTTCGACGTACTTTGGCTCTTTCAAAAGTGAAATTAATAATCATTGCACAGCACATTCTTGGATATTGTCCTTTAAATGTGATACAACTACTTTCACAAAATGTTGGCTAGTAACAAGTGCAGTTTTGACCACTTGGTTTCTACCTGTAGGTTTGTCATTGCTTAGGCAATACATGATACTTATTATTTTCTAATGGTCTGGAAAAAACTTGTGTGATTGTCAGGTCGATAATGTGTTAGAAATAGTATAGCTATGAGTGTGTCAAAGGCATGAACAATCTTAGGACATGGACTATCTACATTTATTAGTGAATAACTACATATTTCTTTCAACCATATGTTTACATTTGCTAAGGGTACCTCACTGAAATAAATAGCAGAAAATAAAACCAAATATGATTCCTTCAGAGTTCCTTAAAGGACGAGAGTTAACTGTTGAAGGGATGCAGCTCAGTGGTAGATAACCTGCTTCATACATATAATGTCTGGGGTTCAATCTTGACAGCAGTTTACTTTTGCTAGTCTTGTATCTACTGAATTGGTAGATACAAATTCACTACAAGATTATCATATCTGCTCCTGCTTAATTTGGGAGGCAAACAATATTAAGTGCTTGGAAGAACTTTTAAGTGTGTCTGCTTAAAGGTTTATATGGCTAGGCTTCTTATGGGTCCTGTGATTACATGCCTAGTATTATTGCTATATTCTTATAGGCTAATAGGTGTATACCAGGCTTACAGCCATTGGGGTCTTCATAAGCCTAGCTTAGCATCTTAATTGCATCCCACATCTGTATGTGCCTTAGAGGTTATTTTAAGGGGTATATGTAAGCTAGGATAATATTTATAGGCTGCCTTTGTCCATTAGAGACATAGGTGCTTGTTCTGGGGTGTATTTCTGATTTCTCATCCACTGGTCCAGGTTTCTCTTGACTATGGTTAGGGAAGTGTTCTGCTTCACATGGGAGGAGATGGGGGTTAGGATAATGGTTAAGGTGTTTACCTCACATGCACAAGGTAGAGTGTTGGATTCTTACCTGTGAAGGGAAATTGACTAGGCTTAAAATGACTTGCAAGGGCAGCTAATCTAGTACTTACCTATGAACATAGATGGAAAGGCTATTCCAGAGAAGTTACATTCTATGAAACACATACCTTTCCCTACAATGTGTCTTATTTATGTCGAAAGCAAAGTTTAAACCTGATTTCTAGTAATTCTGATGCTCTTTATTTTGCGAATATGCAAAAGGTCCATCAGTGTGGGATCCAAAGATGCCTTGTATGCCAGGTAGAGACTGCCTGTCAACAGTCTGTAGGAAACATACTATCAAGATAGGGCTTTGAGGTGATCTGTGTAGGACAAGCTGTTTACAACCTGTATTCTTTTTGTGAGGAACCTCTGTGGATGGTCCAGCTGTTGCATGCACCTGGTCAGGTACATAACGAAAGGGGCATTGTACTCAATGATGGGCCTGATGAGGGCCAAATATAGTGAAACAATGACTTCTTTGAACCTAAATGTCATGCCCTTGCTTATACATTGGGTAACATAGAATGATTTCTTTACTACCTTAGACACATTAGTCAAAAGCCAGGTTACCACTGCATACATGAAATCCCAGACTACTCATTCTAATCTTAGGACTGTGTTATCAATGTGGTAATTTCCTAAGGTAGTTGAATTCTCAATGGGTACAATTATGCATTTCTTCACATTGACTTATAAGACATGGCTTTGGAATCAGTCATTCATCTGTCTTAGTCCTTCCTGTAGGATGTTAGCATCTTGGGGGGAATTCTACGACAGCTCATGGTTTGCAGGCATCTGCAAACTTGGTCAGCCAGAGGCCCTTGACACTGGCCTTGACTTCAGAGAAGTAGATGTCAAAAAAGGAGCAGATCCATCCCAGGGCCCTGAGGGACTCCACTAGTGACTGACCTCTTTGTGGAGGTGGTCTACCCTATCCTAACTTCAAGGGTCCTATCTGAGAGTCATCTGGCTATCCAACACATAACACAGGGTTTATGCCTATATCTTTGAGTTTGTTTACAACACCTGAGTGTGGTATTGCAGCAAATGCCTTAGCTAGGTAAAGGAAGGCAGTATACACCATTTTGCCCCCATCCATTCTCTTGAAGAGTTTCACAAAGCAGTCCACCAAGATGAATAAGCATGATTTGCCCTTGTAGAAACCAAACTAGTTTAGAGCCAGTATTTGAAGGTTTTATATGTCCTTATTATAGGTTTATAGGTATATACTTGGCTAACAACCACTAGGGCCTTTACCCAATTTTGTCACTATGTATCAAGGGCATTTATTAGGCAATAGTATGTTAGGAAGTTTCTAGAGGTTAAATGGGGGTGGTTGGTGTTACTGTCTGTCTCTGTCTATCAGAGATATGGGGGCTAGAACTGGGGTGAATTTACAATTTTCCATCCATTGGTCAACGTTATGGTTAAATAAGGTTACAGATAAACTCTGCTTCTCATGGATGGGGAGCCTGTTCCAAAGCATGGGGATCCTCTGAGACACTTATCTGTCTCTCTAACATGTCTTATTTATGTCACAAGCAAAATTTAAATCCCTGGAGCTACTGGTTCCAATGCTGCTTGTTTTGCAGACATGCAAAAGGTACATTGGAGCTGGATTTGAGGCTTGTTTGTATGCCAGATATAGATTGCCCCTTATTAACCTCTAGGAGACCAGGTATAAAGATAGGGCTTTAACATGATCTGTATAAGACAATGTGTTTATATCCTGGATTTTCCCGGTAAGAAACCTTTGTAGGTGTTTCAGCTGTTGCATATATCTGGTTAGATACATGCTGAAGAGGGCCTTATACTCAGTGATGAGTCTGATAAGGGCTGAATAAAGTGTCACTATGACTTCCTCAGACCTGGATGCCATGCCTCATTATAAGCTGGATGACACAGAATGATTTTCTTACTACTTTGGCCACATATTTGTCAAAGGCCAGATTACTATCTACATATGTTTCCAGATCTCTGACTACTGTGTCAAGCTTAGGAGTGCCTTATCAATGGAATAATTAGCTTGGGTGGCATTTTTCCCAAAGGGCACTATGCGTCATTTCTTGGCATTGCGTTTTAATTCATGACTTTGGCACCAGTCATTTGTCTATGTTAGAGCCACATGCAAGATGGTTGTATCATGGGGGAATCTATGATAACTCCCAATTTGCAGTCACCTGCAAACTTGGTCAGTCAAAACCCCTGACATTAGCTTTTACCACAGAGAACCAGATGCCGAATAGGAGTGGTCCCAGCACAGGGCCCTGAGATAGCTCACTGATGATCAATTTTTTAGTGAAAGTAGCCTCACCAGTCCTGAATTCCTCTGTGAGCCAGCAGGCAATCCAGTGAGTTATGTAGGGGTTTATGCCCAGTTCAGTCAGCTTATCAACTATACTAAGGTGGGGTATTCTATCAAATGCTTTATCAAGATCCAGGTAGCTGGTATGCACTGTCTTCCCCTTATCCATTGCCTTGGTGACTTTCTTAAAGAAGTTCACTAGATTTAGTAGGCATGAACTTCCCTTGATGAAGCCAAATTAGGTTTGGTCCAGTGTCTGCAGATAGCATGTGCCTTTGCTGATCAGTTCCATAATAATTTGTTCCATGGCTTTGCATATTAGAGTAATCAGACTAATGGATCTGTAGTTTCTGAGGTCAGTTGATGGTCCACCCTTGTGAAGTGGTATAACTATTGCAGTCATCCATTCTCATGGTACAAAGCCTGTTTTGAGGCTATAGTTGAAAAGTGACTCAAGTGGTCCTGACAGATCATATTTCAAGCTATTTAGGAGGCATCCCAGGATACTGTTGTGGCCCATTCAGGCTGTGTTTCTGGCCTTAGCAAGTGACACCAGGACCTGCTCCCTGTTAATAGTTGAGAGTTATGCTAGAAGGTATTTCATGGGGGAAGGCTGATGACAGTGGGAGATGAAGTTTGAGCTAAATTTGTCAGCCAGAAAATTCCCTATGTCAATCTGCACAATGAAAGTGACACCACTGACCACTAATTCGGCACACTGGTATGTGCTGCTTTTGAGGTTTCAGACATAGCTGTAAAAGCCCTTGATGTTATTTTTAGCCTGTGAGGCTCTTTGACTTTATAACTGGCCTTGTTTGACTTCATTAGTCCTCTTACTTTCCTGTTTAGTTTAGTTGGAGAGCTCATATCATTATGAAGTTGCTTTTCCTGAGTTTAGCCATGGCTTTTGTTCCTTTTGTTATATATACCATTAAGGTTAGGATTTCACCCATGTGGTTTGTTTTTAGAGTTTGGTTTGGGCTTACTTGTAATAGGTACAGTGGCCTCTATACAACCATTTACACGGTTTGTGAAAAATTCCACATACAATGTTGTGAACTTGGGTTTGAGAAGGATATTGAATTTTGACAATCCATCACTTGCTAGGATGTAATTTGCTTTCAAATAGGTCCTAATTATTACAAGGTTTACTGAGAATGCAGAGTTTATTTTTATTTCATTAGGAGACTGCTTTGTGGTTTGACCTCACTACTGAGGAAATGACACGGGGGGGGGGGGGTCAGCGCTCTCTCATATTGGTGAGTACCAGGTCCAGTATGTTTAAACCTCTGGTGGGTGTGAGTGTGTGCACTATCTGGTCAAGTGCATTTGGATTAATAAAGTCCAGGAGTCCTGCGAGCAAGTTTGAGGTAATGTATGTTTTCTAGTCTATAGATGGGTAGTTAAAGTCTCCCATGAACAGAGTATTTGATTTAATGGTGAGTGTCTGCAGTAGGTGTAAGTACAAGCTATGGGATTCTAGGGGCACAGAGGATGACCTATAGCTTGCTAGGATATGGTATGGCACTTTGTCTATGGGGATTTGCACATGGATAAATCCCAGAGCATCATCCTGTTTAACCAACATAGAGTTATACTTGTTGCTAATATAAATTGGGACTTCACCACCTTTTGTCCCTGTCTGTGCAGCTGGTCTAAATATGTAGGAGGCACTGAAGCTTAACATTGCTGGCATACTTTCTGCAGATTTAAACCATGTATCTGTAATAGTACAGATCAGTATTTTCCATGATAATTATTTCCAAGGATTTGCACATGACACTAGTTAGACTTATGGATCTGTAATTCCAAGGTCCGATGATGGCCCATCCTTGTGCAGAGGGATGATCAATGCACTTCTCCAGCTACATGGCACAAAGCCTGTCTGAATGCTATGATTAAACAGTGACTCCATTGGTCCAGATATGGTCATGTTTCCGACTATTTAGGACTCATCCTGGGGTATATTTCAGACCCAGCAGTGCAGTTTTTTGGCCTTGGAGAGTACATCTAGTACCTGCTCTAGTGATAGTTGGGGGTTTTGTTTGATGGTATTTCCTTGGGGATGGCCAGGGGAGATGGGGGTAAAGTTCCATTTGCATTCAGTTCTGCACACTGCTGTAGGCAGCCTTTGAGCTTTTGGACATAGTTAAAGAAAGCCTTGTGGTTGTCATTTTCCTGGAGGCTACCTTTATCTCAACTGTGCCTTTACTTGACTTAATTTGCCCTCTTAGTTGTATGTTTAGATGGATGAAAGTGGTTTTATCATGTTGGACATAAAACTTCCTAATCTTGACTATGCATTTTTTTCATTTGTTATACAAGCTGTTTATGTTTGGATTCCACCAAGGCGGTTAGTTCCAGGCTTATTTGTGGTAGGGACCACTGTCTCTATGCATTTGTTGAGATAATTGTATAGGGTTTCTGTGAACAATTCCACATAAGCAGCTGTGTTCTCAGGGTTTGGGGAGGCTTGAAATTTTAAGTTTATCCCTTAGTAGTAGGAAGTTTGCCTTATAATAGTTTCTAAAGGTTACATGTTTAGCCCTGGGTCACAGAATTTATTTTTATTTAAAATGAGACAGCTTTGTGGTCTGATTTTCCCAGACAGGACACTACACTAAGAGAGTACAGTGTTCTCCCATGTTTGTGAGTTCCAGGCTGAGTATAGTTGTACCCATATTTACAAAGTCCAGAAATCTCTAGGCCTGAAAGTTTAGCTTTGTTTAAGTATCTTAATTTATATTGAGCTAGTTAAAGTCATCTATAGGTTCATAGGTTCATAGAAGGTTATTAGGCTACAGCCCTAGAGCCCTTAAAAGCCTAGCCATATTTATCACAAGTTACCCCAACTGTCGGTGGCTAAGTGAGTGAAGTTTGCAGAGGTAAGGGAAGATGGTATTTAATACTGACTTCCTCTGTCCAGGAGAAACATGGGTGCCATTTCAGGAGTGAATTTGTAGTCACATATCCATTGATCTAGGTTGCATTTGAAGAGAGTTAGGGAGGGGTTCTGTTTCACATGAACTGGAAGCTTGTTCCAGAGAAGTGGCAGTCTCTGGGAGATGTCTGTCTCTCCAGCATGACCTGTTCATGTCAGAGGCTAGGTTAAGATCACTGGAGTGAGTGACCCTCCTGCAGTTTGATTTACATCTGTGTATCATTTCCATCAGGACTGGGTCAGTGACTGTCCTGTAAACCAGGCATATGTCACCTCTTAGCAACCTGTAAGAGACAGAATACAGTGACAGGGCTTTCAGTCTTTCTGAGTACGATTTGTTTTGTGTACCCTGTAATTTCCTGGTAAGAAACTTCTGTGATCTCTTCAGTTGTTACAGGTGTTTGTTGAGGTAAATGCAAAACAGAGAATTGTACTCAATTATTGGTCTGATGAGGGCCGAGTATAATACAGTTATAGCATCCTTAGATCTAGATGCAATGCCTTTCCTTCTTAGATGTGCCACATAGAAGGATTTCCTTACTACAGTGGAAACATGTTGCTCAAAGTTCAGATTGCAATCAACCTGAGTATTCAGATCAAATTCTACTGGGTCTACACTTAGGGGGTGCTGCCTATAATGTAATTAGCAGGGATTGCAGCTTTCCCAAAGGGAAAATAATGCATTTTTTTTTTACATTTAGCTTTAATCCATGGCTGTAGCACCAATCATTTGTCTGTGTTAACATTATCTGCAGTATATTAACATGATTGTGGAATTCAGTGATTGTTTCTAATTTGCAATCATCAGCAAACTTGGTCAGCCATAGGCTGTTCAAGTTTGCTTGGACTTCTGAGAAGTAAATTCTAAATGGTAAGGGGTTCAGCACAGAACCCTGTGATACACCACTGGTGACTGGTCCTTTGCTAGATGTGAAGTTACCGACTTTGATAGTATGTGACCTGTCAGTGAGCCAGTTGGCTACCCATCTGGTAATATAGGGGTTAATTCCCAATTGGAAGAGTTTCTATATACAGACTGACTGGGGGATTGTGTCAAATGCCTTGGCAAGGTCAAGATAGGCGATATACACTGTCTTCCCCTCTCCCAAGGCCTTGGTGACTTTCTTGAAGAAGTCAATGATGTTTAACAGGCATAATCTACATTTAATTAATCCAAAAAATGTTTGATTCCAGTGTTTGGAGATTACCTATGTCCTTGTTAATAAGGTCCATAATCATTCTTTCTATGGCCTTGCAGATGAGGCTAGTCAAGCTTATGGGCTTATAATTCCAAGGGTCAGTTGATGGTCCCCCTTTGTGCAGAGAGGTTACTGTTGCTGTCCTCCATTCCACTGGAACATAGCCAGTTTACAGGCTGTGGTTAAACTGGGATCCAAGTGGATCTGCTTGGTGATATTTTAAGTTGTTTAAAAGGCAACTGGGATGTTGTCTGGCCCCATTTATGCTTTCTTTTTGGCCTTGGAGAGTGCTGAGATGACCTGCTCTTTTGAGATAATAGGCTGGGGAATGGTGGTAGTTATACTTTGGGGGATGACTAGAGGGAAAAGGGGGGAAGTTTGCTCAAAATCTGTCAGTTAGCAGTTTGGCTATTACCTCCCATTCAGTATGGGTGGTGCCATGCACAACCAGTTCAGCACATAGCTGGGTATTCCATTTTAGATTTCTTACATAGTTAAAGAATGCTTTATGATTATCCTTAGCAAGGGAGGCTACTTTTGCTTAGTAATTAGCTTTGGAGGACTTGACAAGCTCTCTAATTTGTTTAAGTTAGAGAGAAATTTCTTCCTCTGCTGAGTCAGTTCCCTCTTGTTTTTGAACATTAGTTTCTTTCTCTTGTTGTATAGCCTATTTATATTAGGGGTCCACCAGGGTGGCTTGTTTTTTTTTTTTTTTGTCAAGATCGGGTTTTAATCCAGACAGATATCGGCAATTCTATATAACTGCTTAAGTGGTTATACAAGGCATTGGTGTACACCACTGCATAAGAGTCTGTGTTATCTGCATTTGAGAGGGCTTTGAAACGTCTTATACCATCACTTAGTAGGAAGTAATTGTGTTTGAAAAATTATTAAGTGTTTTTGAGCTTGATGGGATACATAGTCTTATAGTTACATTGAATAAGACTGATTTATGGTCCGATCTTACAAAAGGAGGACATCACAAGGTGGGCGGAATGGTCTCCCATGTTAGTGAGTACTATGTCCAGGACATTTGAGCTTCTTCTGGGTCTGCTGACTAACTGTTCCAAAGCATTTGCATTGGCAAAGTCCAAGAACCTCTGAGCCAGAGTGTTTGTGGTCATGTATGATTCCCAGTTAATGGATAATTAAAATCACCAATGAGTAAGGTGATGGGCTGCATGGCAAGTGATGCCAGTAAGTCCAGGTATGTGGTATGGTTTTCCTGTTTCATGGAGGGATGTATATCTAACTATGATGAGAGAGGGAGGGTTTGCCTATAGTTAATTGGACATGGAGTAGCTCAAGAGAGTTATACTGTCTGAACAGTCTCAAGGTGTACTTATCCTTAATGAAGATGGATACACCTCCTCCTTTGGTTCTTTCATGTTCAGTTTGTGGTCGGAATGTATGGAAAGCACTGTAGCCCTAAATGGCCAAGGTGCTTTCTGCACTTTTGACCCATATCTCAGTGACTGCACAGATGTCAGCATCTTTCAAAGTGAGGAGCACTTCCAGGGAGTGCAGTTTCTTGTTTAGACTCCTAGGATTAAGCACCTTGAGTTTATCTAGACAGGACTTTGTTATGTTGAGAGGCTGGTTATTCTGACACTGCCTAAGAAAGGCACATAGGGGTGGCTAATGCCTTTGCCAGTATCTGAAAGTCTAGAGGAGACAAGTGCAGACCATCTTTAGCAAAGCAGTGTGACCTGTCAACCATGTCTTCCCAGTCTGATACATGTGGATCCCCTTGGACTGACATCAGAAGCTAAGCTAATTGTTAAAGTCAATCATTTTTTGTTTGTATTGTGGTATCATCCTTGGAGATGGTAGAATGCTGCTTAAAGCTAAGCTTATACCTGCCTATGACATTTAATCTGAGAGTTCAGTCATGTCTCTCTTCATATAGTCCAGTGAGGTATGACTCAAGTCATCCACCCCAACATGGACTATGACAGAGTCATATCAGTACTTGTGGTGCTTGAGTGACTTGATGAATACTGGCACCTGACAAGCAGCTAGCCATAACCAGCTCCTTATCCAGCCTGGTGAGGGGAACATCTGTGTGTCTCAGATGGAGTCACCCATGACCAGTACATTAGGTTTTGTGGTGTTATGCTTTATGGGCTTGTTTATTGAGAGAGACACTGGTCTGTGTGCTGTTATTTGTTGTGGTTGTTTTTTGCATTGCCATTTGTGTTAATCCTTTCCGTTTTGGAGGCCTCTGATGTTTTGGTACATTACTAGTGAGTACCTCCACATATATGGGTTTATATGTCATGTCCTCAGGATTCCCGTGTCTATCAGGCTGACCAGAGAAATGATGGGAAATTGCCTGGCCTTGATAGCAGGTTTTTACACTATATTTTATTAGGAAAGAGAATGGGTTAATTTGACAGGACTGTGATGGTAGTGCTGAGACTACAAGAGAGACATATACTTTGCATAGGCTTAGTTTGATCAAAAAGGCAACGCTGCTCAGTGCACAGCTGAGTTGCTCCTGGAGCAGCAGAAAAGCTTGGAAGGGTTTCACTTACAGCTGTTTAGAGAAAAACTTTTAGGCTTTTGGATCTGTACAGGACACTACTAACCAATGTAAGGCTTAAATAAAAGCAAAGAGAAACAAATGTTAAGCTGGCTACCAATCAGGAAAGCACACAATAAGCCTTACACCAGCAGTCACCAACTCTGACAGGTTAGATCAGTCCACTTCTGCCACAAGGGTGCAAAAAACACCTTATTAATGCAGATTTGGGGCCCAAGTTTAACAAGATCACACCATCCACCTACAACAGAACTACAACTAACAATGTAATACAATGCAATTAACTACTGAAAGCAGCAGCAGACAGTACAGTTTTTTTAATTATAAAGTACAGTCATAGTATATAAAGAAGTGAAAAAAATACTTTTGAGGCTTCCCAGCTCAGATAGACCAGGAAAGAACCTACTGTTACTAGATGAATAATCCCAGTCCTGCTAATGTAAGAGCACAGTAAAGGAGTATCTGAAGTGAAATGCTACCACAAACAAACTTAAAAAATACAAAATGCATCCACAAACAAATGTAAGAATACAGATACAGCAGTGTGCTTTAAACAGCTTATAGAAGTATGATTATTCAATATAAGTACTTCATGTTGTATAAATTAGACAACAGCCACTCAATTGTACAGAATTTATAAAGGCACTAAAAACAAAATAAGCTGATTAATAAGCCCTCCAGCCAATAAAACTACATGCAGAAATCTCATGTGTTTCCCCAAACTAAAGAGATCAGGCTACCTCCTAGTGCATTAGATGGAAAATCTACTGACCTCCTGATATAAAAACAAGTACTTTCCAGAGTGTAAAAATACACTACTTTATCCAACAGCTAGTTAGATAATGAATTCCCAAACCTAATGAACTTGCTGCATATCCGTAAATCAAATGGGACTGGGGCTACACATTCCAGGGACATAAATATGGCCTGCAACATAAACAGGACATGCTGGAGGGGCACATTTATCTCTCAGTGACTGCTGCATGTTTGGAATAGGCTACCTATTCATGTGAAACAGAGAACCGCTATGACACTGTTTAAAAGGAACCTAGACGAGTGGATGGGGCACCATAAATTCTTACCGGAAATAGTGCCCACAACCCTCTTGGACATGGGCAGACATTACTAAATGCAATCTTGGGTATTAACTAACATTTCTATGGTATTACATTGGGATGAAATGGCTAGGTTTGAAATGACCTCTGGGTTGAGGGCCTAGTAAACTCCTATGATCCTATGAATTCAGAGTAAGTAAATCAGTAGTACAGACAATGAGAGACAAATTGCACTTTTTCAATATAAGCCCAAGAAAAGGCAAATAAATAATTCAAGATATCAACAGCAGTGTAGAAAGAGAGAGATTATTAAGCTCCATTTACAGTAGGGGTGGTCAGCTTAAAATCACCAGGTTTAAAAAGCAGATCATCAAAGGGAAGAATGGGTGGGAAAAGTAGCAGGGAATCACCAAACAGTGCTTTAGTTTATGCAGGCTTGAATTATTTACAGAAAAAGATAAATGGCCCAGAAATTCACTGCGTATTGGGTTGTATGCTGAAGGCCTTCAGAAAGTCCAAGAATAGGTTATGGCTTTCTTGAGCCATAGAGGGTGACTATAGCTTGCAAGGATATGATGTGGGACTTTACCTACACAAATGTAGACATGGAGAAGCTCAGGTGCTACCATCCTGCTTGACTAGTCTTAGGGTGAATTTCTTTTTGATGCAGACTGAAACACCTAAAATAAATTTAAGGCTATCAGACTACAAACTATTACAAGCCTAGCCAATATTCATTGGCCATAATCAAACTCTGTACCTTATATCTGTGAGCTTAAGACTTTTACCATTGTATGAACTTACCCCATCATTATGCTAACTCTCCCCCCTCCATTATGCTAAGAAGATACAGTATTCTTATATCATCATATTCCTATAGTGAGCAAAGTAGGTTGCAATCTCAACAATTTAAGAGGCGTTTTCACCATTTATAGTTAATGAGATACTGCAATTTTGCTTAGGTCTTTGTACCCAATTACAGATATATCCCCAGAATCCCCAGTCATTTCCTTGAAGATTAACGTGTCATTGCTTTAGAAAGGTTGTCTTACCTTTGCTTGTAAGTCTTTTGCATTGGCTTCTGATAGAGCAATAGATAAATGATGCCTGGATTTGTTCTGTATTATACACAGGATTTGCATGTGATGCAAACAGTTGTGTAATTTCAGATGTTAGTCAGAAGGCTGGGATGCCTTCTATACATCTTTGTGGTGTGACAGACATTTTGTAGTGGTAACACAATGTTGGGCAACAATTATTGTGCTTCCCTTTACTCCTTCTACTCAGATATACAAGAACAATCAATGCTAGACAGGGCATTGAAGAGCTCAGCTATTGAGCATTTTTAAGTACCCTGTTTTTGTTGGAAATATCCAGTGCCCAGTTAGCTTTGGTAGGGGCAAAGGCTGTAACAATTCCATGGTCACTAATAAAGATGCTTCAGCAGATGTAGGATGGAATTTGATAAGTTGCTAAGATATAATCCAGAATGGTGCTGTTGCTGTATGAAAATGCTTTTATGCTCATACACCAGTTGTGCAAAACAGTATTCACTTAGGGAGCTGGATAGGAGCCTGCATTGTTCCAAGTCCCACAGGAGTTTGAAATTCCCAGATACAGATATAGTTCAACATTGCAGGTCAGGCTTAATTTCAGGAATGATCAAGGCCATTGCTATTTAAGTCTTTTAAGGTGACAAGTGTGGGCTAATAGAACAATCCACTTTGATTTTAAGTTTGCTTGCAATGACCAGTTCACTGAGAAGTCAGCTTGCTTCATGGTTGCTGACATTCTTGGAAAAGGCACTGATTGAGCAGGATTTTTTGTTCTTGGTATATAATAGAACTCCGCCCAAGTTGTGGCACCTGGCCTTTGACTTTGTAGAATGTTTTCCCTGCAAAATACTAATAAGTTAGGGAATCATTAAGTATTTGCTACAATTAGGAAATACTAATCATGTCTGCTTCGTATAATTGCATCCATATCTAGTGTGGAGAACATTATCTGATAATGAAAGCACTGCTGGATCAAATAAATAAATAAACCTTTCCTTTCTTTACCATAATAGCAATACTACTGTTGTGTTTATCAAATGTAATATTTACAAAAGAGACAGTACATATTAATGCCAACTCGATGGAATTAATGTAAATATGAAAGGATATCATACAGTTTTAAACAAGTGACAATCTGATGGGCCTCAAAACTTATTTGCTGCTATGACACTGGCATGATGTGGGCAATGCTGAAATAAATGTGCACATGCAAATGCATGCACACATACAATAAGAAAAGGCATATAAAAATCTTAGCATAAACATTTCTATGCTCTTTACCCTAAGAAATAGAACAACCTAAAACATAACTTTCATATTGAAAAGGAATACTTGTTAGCAGATAATATCATGTAGCTATTCAGTTCAATACACAGATTGTCAGAGTTCTGGATGCAAATACATTCATCCATCCATCCACAACTCTTTTTTCCCCATTTTTCCACATGGGGTTGAGGTGTCACTTCAACAGTGACAATCATCTAGAGTCAAGGTTTCCACCGCCGGGATTCCTTATTAATGACCAACAAAAATTGGTACTTCCTTCAAGCCATGAAACATCATACATGAAACTTGTCTCTGTCTACAGGGCTAAACAATATCTCACAGATAATGCGTGAAAATCAATTGCCAGAATGTAACCACTCCCATCTCTTCTGTATGTGTCTCATACTCTTGCTACTCTTAACAAAACTAAAAAAATAAAATCAGAAACATATTATAACAAAGTAGATAAATTTGCTACAAACTCCCTATACAAAACATCACTATACTACCTTAACAGAGCTAAAGTGGCTAGAATTACCCAATTACTTACCATATTACCAATTAATCACCATAGACAAACTTATCTATATGCCAAACAAAATGCCCTGACTCCAAAACATACTGCAGTCTTTCTCCTGTACCACAGACCTTTGCTCTAGCATCAGATTCTTACTGCCTACCACTAAGTCCATCTACAAGGCAGGGGACTCCTTATACTCTAAGAACTTCTTAAAATTATGGAATTCTGTCCCTCTCACACTCATACTGACAGACAAGTTAATAAGTTTCAAAACCCTATTTTAAACAGTACTTAATACCTGGTTTTGGACATATTTCTTACCTGGATAGCTAACCTAGATAATTATCACAGCTGTATGTCTACTTCTCTTAGAACATCCTTGAAAAGGGCTATATATATGCAAAGAATATTTTTGTCAGTCTCCTTTCCTCTACTCCCTTCTTATCTACTCTATATAATTCCACTTCACCAAGCAACTCTTTCTTTCTCCTTCCTTCATACTCCCCCAACCACTTTTTTCAGTCTAACAAAGCTCGATAGGGGTTACTCTTTCAGTATATTACTATTTATTTCTTATTCTTTAATTATTTCTCTTTTGAAAAACATTTTTAATTCCTATGAACAGACTGCTTTCCTACTCTCACTATTTGTATATAAACAATATTCATACCCACCCGATACTGTATCTGTATTTGTTACTGCAATTCAGCATCACAACCTGAATTAATAATTTGTGAAATAGTTCTAAAATTTATGCTACAGTTTCATGTAAGGATATGTTGTGTTGGCTGTGCCATCAAGCAAATGCATAATCTGTTTTAACATGTTAAACAACAAGCACCAATTTTTGTGGACATAAATTTTATAAGAAACATTTCTGTATTTCTATCTTATAAATGTATATAAAGACATTGATTCTCTGAAGTTTTTCTCCCTGGACCTCTGCTAGAAAGGGGCTTTCCCACCCAGTATACTTTCCTCATCAACAAACACAAATAAAATAAACAATAATAATACTGATATGATAATACAAAAAATAAAATATCTGAATCACATAAGCAGAAACACAAAGCAGAAACACAAATATGTTGATTGCCTTTTTGTCAGACTTTTAATATTTTCTTACTTTTTTATACATTTCCATCTAAAGTAATGTTTGAAAACAGCTGCTATATAAATACGCATCTAAAATTAACAGGATAAAACAATATTAACATTTGAACCATTTCCTAGTATCTAGTATTAGTTGGAGTAGTTTCTAATGAATGGAGATGCTGCTGAATAGCTGACTTCATCCCTAGCTGCTGGGGAATTCTGCAGAGGTTTAGGTCTCTGGTCAGTAAAACTGTCCTGATAGCCACTATTAGTACCTCTTCCTCACTAGATCTGCAGTGTTAGGTATTATCCTGCTATGTTCAACCCCTCCCCCCAAAAAAAAAGAAAACAGAAATAGAACAAACCCAAGAGTAGAAAGGACAGAATTAAGTATTGTTTTTATCTGTAACAAGATAATCTTTATGAAGCAAAGACAAGTTAATTTTCAAAACATCTGCATGGCAGAGTGATGTCCACCGATACCATTTAACAGCTTATGGATGCCATCAGCATAGCAGAAATGTTATTTTATTCTTTGGCACAAAACTGACATCCACATGGTTAGTATAAAGAAAGAAAAGTTGTAAGATGTTAAACCATAGAGTATTCAGGTGAAAATTTGAAGATACAAATGCATGTCTACAGGGTTTCATTAGCACATTTATAAATCACTGCATTATATACTGTACTCTATACTTAGGATCACTGATAGAAGGATCACAACACTGATGCATAGCTCCTGTTGTTTTTTTAACTATCATTACTCATGATTCAGCAAATTGCAAAGACAGATCTTAAGCTAAATGACCAAAGAGCTTATTCTATACACTTGAAATGACATTAAAATTATAATAACATCTGTGCTAAAGTGAAAACATGATTCCACAATTCAGTGGTATATTCCTTTATCAAGTTCAATTAGTAAAATGTTATGAAATAGAAATAATAAATATTACTGAACAGTATCTCAGAAACCTTGCAATGCTGTAAGAATTAGCAAAATTATTTAGGACTAACAGTCAATGCTCTCGGTTATGACTAGAAGATTATAAAGTTACATATTAAACAAGTAATGGAGGATAATATGCACATGCTCTAGGGACCTAAACCTTGTCACCACAATAAACAGAACATGCCGGAGGGATAGATTCCTGTCCCAGAGACTTCCCATACTCTGGAATAAACTACCTATCTATATCAAACAAAGCTCCTCATTAGTATTCTTCAAGAAAAATCTTGATGATTGGATGGAAAATAAGAAATTCACCCCGGGGATCACTTCTCTGGCTTTGCTCAACAGTGGCACAGGAAAATAATTTTCTTGGGTGGCAAAAGCCAGGGTACCTTTTTGGCTAAGCTTGTGTAGGCCCTAGGGCCGATAGCCTAGTACCTACCTATGAACCTATGAACCTATTTGTAAGCTTGTGCATTTATTTGTATATTTCAGAGGGTGCTGGTGTCTGCAGATCCTGCAGAACCCTAACATACACTTCAGTTATAGGGCTTCACATTAAATGTTTCCACCTGCGAGATTCACCAATAAAAATAATGCAAATTCATTGCGTTTCTCAGTATCTTTTGTTGTTCACAGAGAATACTAGCCTGCAGCTGGATGGAGCTAATGTTCCTTCACTGCAGCATACTGATGTGTGACCATCTGACTTACTAAAGTAACTGACAAACCTTTGAATGCTCACGATATCCAGGAGTCTTCTTACTTCTGTTTACAGTATCAAAAGTCTTCTGATGTGGCATTGTTCATCCAATTTGTCAGGTCATCTGGGGGCCAGAAGTAGTAAAGTGTTTCTGTCCATTTGCAGTCCAACTGGAAAATCAATCACTTTCTGCCATAAGTTGGTGCATTTACCATAGTACATGTTGCAAGTATGAGTGTTCTGTTTTTTAGGACCATGGGAATGTACACTAAACTATTAGGAGAGTCAAATTATTGTGTTGGCCAGTACCATTCAGATTATTCCACTATCTTTTTAGAAACTTTATCAAGAACTCAACAAAATTGGGGGGGGGGAAATTGGAGTGGGACATTTGTGAATATGCTGAGAATACAGCTTATCCCAATCCCCTACACTCCAAGAGTGGGGACGTAAATTTGATTCTAATTTTGGCTCTATTAGTAGTGCTAATAACAATGATGAATTGGAGAAGGATGAGGAGTGAGAATATTATTCTGATATGTCCACCCCCCTTTAGCAGTATGACCTTTATACCAGTCCAAAAGGATCAAGGTGAAGCTTCAAAACTCCAACAACCAATAGGTAGACAGAAATAAGTCTATGCCTTCTTTTCAATTACATGCTACGTGATACCAACAGAACAGCATGGAAATGTCATTGAATATAACCATAATGACTGAGACAGCACCAGAGGTGATTTCAGCTGCAATATTATCACCAATTGCCTGGGAGACTTTAAAATATATAATTTTAGTTCACAAGTGTTTAATCACACTATTATGGATTTATTTTTGAAAGGGCTTACCTTTATTAATTCCAGAAGAGCAAACATTGCAAAGATGCTGATGGAATTCAAACTTTTTTGTAAGAAATTAAAATGTTTCTATTGTAGTCAAAGACAGTAATAATTTTTCTCATTCTGGGCCATGTGTGGCTAGTATCTGTAATCCACCTCTCCACCTGATGTTAGCATTTTTGAAAAAATATGGGAGTTAGATTTCATATATTTATTTAATAATTTTGGTATGCACTGTCATTTCAATCTTAGCCAAGAAGAACAGCACCTGCTTAATTTTATCAGAACATTGGATGTCAGGTTTATAAAACTTGACAAAGGAGGTGACCTGATTATTATGGATACACAGGATGATATTAATATAATTTATATGTTACTATTTGACAGTGTATATAGCCAAGCCTCTATTAAGAAAGTGAATGTTGCTTATAGTAGGAATAAGAGCTTAACTTAGAGACATGATATTGGAGCAAAGGATTTCACTAGAGGAGTTTAAGTTTTTAAATCTTCCTAACTCTATGATTCGCACTATTTGTGGGCTGCCAAAGATACATAAAGATATATATAATCTGCCTATGTGCTCTATAGTGGATGCTCACAATTCTGTTACTATGCCTTTTGCCAAGCTGTTGGATGCTAATTTAAAGCAATATGTTTTTAGTGAGTCACATATTTGTATTGATTCTTGGGATTTTTTGAAGAAATGTAGTCATCTGGCTTTTAATGAGAATTACGTATTTCTTACGACTGATGTCAAAGATTTATATTCAGTAATCCCACATGATTTAGGTATTTTATGGTTTACTCAATATCTTGAAAGGGTTTCCCCAAGAGAAAATTAACCTTTATGAAGAGTTTTTTGAAATTGTGCTTAAGAATAACTTCATATTTTTTGAGAATCAATATTTTTTGCAAATTAAATGTAAAGCTATGGGTACTACATGTGGCTCACTTTTTGCCAATATTGTAATGTTAGAATAGGAAAATAGTTTTTTGTTTAACAACAAATGGTTTAAAGGATGTATTTTATATGTTAGATAGCTTGATGATATTTTTGTCATTTGGGATCACGGCAAGGGAATAATAGCTGGTTTTGTTGATTGCCTTAATGAAACTACTGACTTTTTGAGATTTTCATGTGAGGTGGGGTATGAATGGATTAACTATCTTGATGTTTGTCAGGAGAAAGGTCAGAGTAATAAAAGATTTATTTAAAAAATATATAGGAAACCCACCTATTCTAACAGTTTTTTTTACATTTTACCAGTTATCTTCCTATTTCCCAGGGAAAAAATCTGTGGTAAAGGGGCAATTTGTTAAGGCAGTGTGTATGGTGTCAAGTTTTGATTAATTTTTAAATGAATGTGACAACTTGAAATCTATGTTTTTCAGGAAGGGTTACCCTAAGAGATTTGTAGAGAATCTCATAAATGAAGTTATTCAAAAAAGAAACAACAATTATTTTTCACCAATTTGGGGTGTTTTCAGTGGGAAGACAATATGTCAAGTAGCCAGGAATTGGGTGGCCAAGTAGAAAATACTAACAATAATAGAAATACTAATTTTAGATTGCCCTTTGTTACCACCCTTAGTACTGATAGTTATTTTGTTAGGCAGACTGTCTATAAGAACTGGATTATTATGAAAGAGGACAGGATCATTAAAGATAAGATAGGTGAAAAACATCTCATTACCTAAGAGAAAGGCCTTAGTTTAAAAAATTTGTTGGAACAATCTGGTAGGATAAGTAGTGATAGTGCTTACATGATAAAATGTGGTAGCTGTAATATGTGCAAGTATATTGATACAGAGGAACTTTTTGAAATCAATGGACATCATTTTAAGATGAAAGAAAAATAGAATTGTAATAGCAAATGTATTGTCTATAGAGCCCTTTGCCAAAAATGCCCTGTATTTTATATAGGAAAATCAGAGAGAAGACTAAAACATAGAATATATGAACATCAGTATGAAATTCAAAAAGGGAAGACAACCAATGCATTATGTAAACATATTTTGAATGAGCCAGGGCATTGTTTTAACTTTATTATTATTGAACAAATTGGATGTGATGTGGGCCATGGTCTTTATATTTAGAAAAATGTGAATTATTTTGGATTCTTTATTTTAATGCAGTTGGGTGGCCTGTATTAAATGTGTTAGCTTCTATAGGCTGTCTTTTGAAGCTAAAAGCTCAAAGTAGATTAATATGTTTTAATAATGGATGTGGTATGATTTTAGTTGGTTAATTATTTAATTATTTTATTAGGGTTAGATACTTTGATATCATGTGATTATTCTTACTGGATATATAAAGACTGTTTGAATGGTTTAATTCAGTCTGATGAAGTCTCATGTTCTGGGAGATGAAAGCATTTATTTTTATTGTTTATTTTGTTACTAATAAATTGTGGTGGTTCGTGGACTTCTCCTTCCATGTTTTTGTTTTAGTAGCTAGTTTGTCTTGTTTGGTCCATTATTTCAGGGACTGCAGCACTAAATAATATCAGTGTCTTGGAAATATTACATCTATCCAACCATAATGCTTGAATAATGTTATTAATGTCTTTTCAAAAAGAGGAGATGGCCTCACATTCATATACTGTATGTATCCAGTCAGCTGTTACCTCTAAATTAATTATCCAGCATTTGATTCTACTTGATTTATACATAATTTTAAGCTTGCTAGGTGTAACAAATGCCCTGTGCAAGAATTTCCAGGTGAAAATAATTTTCCAATATAAAGAGAATATAGTTTTTCCTATTGCCTTAAATAAATTTTTTTTTCTTCATCATTAAAATGTCCATTATTACTTTTTGTGGAATAATTCCAAAAAGTATTGTCTAAGTGTAAGAAGTCTTCTCTAAGAATTCTTTAAATCTGTGATAAGACTTATTTTCCTTTACTTTATTATTAATATTAATTAAGACTTCCAAATTGGGGGGGAGCTTTCTTATCCAAGCTAAATATTTTATTTATCTTTGAATTTACAAAATCCCTATATATTTGTAGTGTTAACTACTTATTAAAATCCTGATTGTATCCAGACATTAAGTTTTCAACAGACTGTATTTCAGTTCATTTTAAAAATTGATGCCATTAAATTAAGTTATTTTGTTCTTTTAGATCCATCATTCTAATAAACTTGTGAGATTTTAAGCATTCGTTTGTATATGCTATTTAAAAAATAAAAAAGGTCTTTAATACAATAATTAGAATATATGAATTTCCAGAAGAAAGAAAGATTATTATTTATATAGATAATTTGATTAGAAGTAATGCTTCTATTTAAACAATTATCTTTTAATAGCCAAATGGAGAGATGATAAGTCAGCAAGCAATGGAGAGTAGTATTGCTGAAAATTAATTCATCTTCAATCTTGGTGAGTACCTTTATGAGGTGAACCATGCTTTTCACAAACTCTTACCAATATAACACTGATATGTAGACTGTATTTTATATACCATATATTATGGATGGAAGTAGGTTAAAAAAAAGATAGCTGGGTGCACAAGACCTAGGATAAAAAAGTGCCCAATCCTGGTAGGCTTACTGGTGCCAGGACTGGAAAAAATGACAGTGTAGAATTCTCAAGACACAGAAACATTTCTACAATGGGCTAGGCCTTCCTGTTGTAGGAAGAAGTAGCAGTCCACAAAAGTCATAAAACTGATAAGCCAAAAAGAGCCATTAAGATGATAGAGTGGAGTATTGAGGATAAAAAAGAAATTATGTATTATTACTATTATGCAAGAAGCCCATAACTTCCAGACAGAAGATATACAAAAACACTGAAAGATAAATTAGAGGAAAAAAAATACTTTCACAAGAAAAACTGTCAGAAGCATGAAATAAAAATGTGTGTTCATTAATACAACAGATTTATGAAAAACATTATATAGACCAAGAAACCTTGGTCTGTTTGGAAAAAGAAGCATCTGAAGAAGTCCAAAAATATAAAGAACAAAATCTAGAGATGTTTGAAAGGTATAAAAAAAAATATGGACATGAGAAAGAAAGAGAGATCTAATATTGTGCAATATTTATGCAAAGGAGAAAGCCAAATTAATCAACAAAAAAAGGCAGCGCCAAAGATATTTGAAGAGAAATACAGGCCTCCCACTTTGTTGGGTTTGATTTAATGTGTTTGTATTTCAGATGGTGTGCTGGCCAACTACTTTACTTATCTGGGAAAAAGATTCCCTGGGATACAATAAACTCCATGTAGGAATAGTCCGTGTAGCCACAGCAGAGCACCTTGCATATTTATGAAGGCATGCTGCTTTTTAAGCTACACGGACATGAACTGTGAACAAGTGCAGGGGACGTGTTCAAGTAGTGCGCAGACATTGAACACACCCCCTGCAATCAGAAAGTGCTGTACAGCACTTTCTAATCATGATCTGGCAAAATATTAGAGAATTTCTCTAATATTATAAAAGACAAACTCGATAAAACTAAAAAACTGAACTACTAAAAATACTGAAAAGGTCCCAAAGAAACACGAACTCAAGGTAGTAAGGAAAAAAGTTTATAAAGCGCTTTTCGTCAAATGCAATGATTTGACTTCCTCAGACAATGAAAACAGTTCAAAACAAGTTTAAAACAGTTTAAATACATTCAAAAAGTCATGTGACAACATAATTTACATATTAAATAGGTAACATTAAAACCCTTTCTCTATATCAAAAATGACCTCATTTATACACTTTCTTATAATTAAATAACATTTAGAATAAATAATCTAATGAAGTTACTAAATAAATATTAAAAAATGTATGTGTATATATGTGTGCAGACTGAGTAACCAGTTTATTTTTCTATAAATTCCCAATGTTATACCTAGTTGTTTATGTTTGTTATTTATATCAGCAAAAACAAGGCACAATTCTACTCTCTTTAAGTAAGATGTTAAATGAAAATTAAGTAAAAAGGAGCCTTCTTCTTATCTATTCAAGTTCTTAAGTTTCAAATAGGACTGAATAGGACATTTCTCATTTAGCCCAGGGAAGTGGTGGGCATCTAACCTAAGTTGCCATAGCAACTCCATTTGCTCTAACAAAAGGGAATTAGGGCCCTGTCTAAGTCCTTGTGTAACATGATCAATGTCCTGAACCTAAATTTGTGGGTTGGTTCTTCTTCTATATGTTTTGCTAAAGCATTTTCTATCTTGTTTCTCCTGATACTATAAAGGTGTTTGTATTTCCTTTCTTTTAATTTTCTATCAGTTTTTCCTATGTATAATGCTGGGCAGAAGTCACACTGGGCTAAGTACACCACCATTTTTGTGTTACATGTAAATCTCTTTTTGATATAATAAGTCTTGTTCCTAATGTTGAATTTTAAACCCACATTAATTACATGACTCGCATTTTAACATCCCAGAAGTTCTGGTGAAACTTGTATCATGTATTTCTAACAGGTTCTTTAAATTTTGGCCCCTTCTACATACAAATTTTGGCCTCAGACAAATCTTATTAGCTATATGTTTGTCATTAGCTAACACGTTCCAGTTCTTCAAAATTACTTTCTTGAGGTCAAATGTTTCCGGACTAAATATAAAAATAAAACTAGTATTATAATTCTTGTCATTAGAATGATTCCCATTCAAATTACTAATAATTTGGTCCTCCATTATAATGTCTATGTTCCCTTGGTTTAAAGTGGTGTTTTGTGTTTCTTTCATTTGTAAAATTGGTTTATAGATGCCTAACGATCTTTTCCTAGTTATTTCTGAAATTAGGTCTAATAACAATAATTCTGGATAACCTCTCTGCATAAACATCCTTTTTAAATGTTCGCATTCATTCAGAAAGTCACTCTCAACTGTTGTCATCCTAGCTGCCCGAACTAACTGGCCTTTGATGACTGACTTTTTTTTGATAGTGAGGATGTGAACTTGTGAACTATAAGAATGTATTGGAATATGTTTCCTTATGAAAGATGGATGCTATGTAACAATCTACTTTTTTTAGCAGGATGTCTAAGTAAGAGATGGTATTACTTCTAAAGTTACTTGTAAATTTCAAAAAGTTACTGCTATTATTAAAATGTTCCACTAAATTCGCGGCTCTTATTTCATCTCCCTTGAGGATGATAAAAATATCATCTAAAAAACGTGTATAATAACGGATGGATTCCATTATGTTCGCATCAGAAAAAATGTTCGCATTCCTGGGTCAGGAAACCAACAAAACCCATACAATACCCGAGGGTAAGCGAAGCAGAAGAGATAAATGAAACCACTGTTGTCCAGAACAAAGACCCTTATACCATTACTTACAACAAAACAGGTGACTTTAAAATTTACAATTACTCCAACAGTAGTGTTAGCCAAGAGTTAGCAGACCTGCTTTCGAAGAGACTGACATTTGTACCAACATCTCATTTAGATATAGCAAGAGTACTGTTCGACTTTAAATGTTTTGTGAGGAAACTTAACCTAACCATTATGTGTGGTAATAACAATAATCAAAACAGTGACTTGTATGTTTCTAGTACTTTTAATCCACCACTGCATCCCACTTTATTTGTGTTTGATGAAATATGTGAACTAGACATTAGGGATGTATTTAAAAATCGAAATTGTATTAACAACAACATTACTAAAGATGAATACAAGTTATTATACGATTTAAGAAATGAACCTATTAGATTAATTAAACCAGATAAAGGTGGTGGCTTAGTTGTTTTGAGTAAAAACGACTATAAAGACAAAATGCAGAGAACATTAAGTACTAAAACATATTTGAAGGTCAGCATCAATGAACTACATACAGCATATCGTAATATTAATACTTACTTAAACAATATGTTTATAGAGGGCACAATTGATTTGAAAACTTATAATTACTTAACAATGCCTTTTCCAAAAATCCCACGGATCTTTGGAGTGCCTAAAATTCATAAAAATTTAGCTGAACCACCTATGAGAGCACTTGTGGATGCCAGGAAGTCTATTACATATGCTAGTGCGAAAGTAGTTGATAATATTTTGAAAAAATATGTAAGCCAAGAAAAACAAATTAATCGAGATTCTTGGACATTCTTAGCAAATTTAAATCAACTACCATTTAATAGTGAATATACTTTTTTAACAGTCGATGTATGCGACCTTTATAGCTCAATACCCCACGAGGAAGGAATTCAAGCAACTTTAGCTATGATGTGGAAATATGATGCCCCTACAATAGACATTAAAGTAGTAGAAGAACTTTTCACTTTAATACTTGAGAACAACTATATTTAATTTGAAAACTATATTTTTTTGCAAAAAATTGGGGTAGAAAATAATGATAGACATATAAGTGTCAGACGTCATATCCTTCAGAAAAGCCATGCAAATGCAAAACATTTTATTTTATCAACTTTCTAAGTTTGTAAGAGCAATATCTAAAAATTTTCCATATTTTTCGGCCTTTGTCCCACTCTTATGTATGGCTTTGTGCAGATGTCATGCTCTAAGAGGTTGAGCGGTATGTTCCTGATACATGTCTCTCAAATGTCACTCTGTCATGGCTAGTGGTCACTGCTGCAAATAATCCTGGACACAGATAGGAAACCAGTTGACATATGCCAGTAGCACACTCACATAACAGCAGTTCAGGGTACCCCTCCTGTGCCATATATGTAACCCTGACATGTACAGGTCCCCTTTAGTCATGTACCCAGAGTTGTCACAATTTGCCTCATACCATTACAGGCTGACAGTTTAATAGATATGTTTGTACTACAGAAGCTATGGGCCATAGGTAGATGTAAAGTGAGGGCAGACCCATAGAGTACTGAGTAGTACTGTTGTGGAAAATAGAAGCATAAACAGTTGTTAATGGACTTTTTGTCTCTCCACTCACCCCTCATCTGCATCAATAATTATTACTCATATACTATGGGTATGTTGTGCTCCAACCCTAACGTTAGGACTTGTGTTATATTATTGTTAATATGTTTGATTGCTCGCTTATTAACATACCATTGTTGATGGCCTGTTGCCGTCAATGTTACTGGCATGCTGTTACGATGCATACTGTTGTTCCATTTATGCATGTGTTCTGTTTGCTATGCAACTGTTTCAAATCTGTTTTATGGGGATAATTGGAACGCACATGCATGCTGTTATAACTAGTCTTGACATGTGTTGCTCATGACTAACAAAAATATTTTGTAAAACCTCAACATCATAGCGTGTTTGGGAAGGCAGATCCCAGTGGATCCACCTATCCTGCCTCATCTGGCCATGGCACCAGGCCCCAGCATGTCTGGGACCCAATCTGGATCTCTTTGTACGCTGGCCCTGTATCACCTTTGGGTGGAACTGCCTCAGGGGACAGGACCCACCCCCCCAGGAGTGGGTGCAGACAGCAGCCTGTCACCCACAGTCAGGTTTGGGGTTTGGTGCACAGCACCCTTTGATCTGAGTTTGGAGAGCAGCTGTGCCAGATTGAGGACCGCCTGGTGCATCTCGAGGGGCATACCACACTTCCTGTCCAGCCCCCAGCATAGCCTCCTTTAGACCGTAAAGGTGGAGTGGTGACTGCCCATGGGTGGGGATCTCAGTCCCACTGTAACCATATGGTGGCCCATGGGCTTCAGATTCCCAACCACATTCCCCGTCAAATGCGTTTACCCCCTCATGTGTCATATACTGCCCCTGTCTGCTATTTTGTGTGTCTTGTCTGTCTCCCTACCCAACCTACCTCTCCAGACATACCTACAATCCTTCCCCTACATCCCACTTTCACCTTAAAAAAAAGAAAAGGGCATCTGTTCCAAAAAAAATATCGCCTCATACACAGCTGTAAATTTTGCACACATGTACACTGGACATATGTAATCTGGTCCAGTTGGCTTAACAACACATTTCTGTTGTCTTCACCCCTCTCTCTGGGGTTTGAGTGTCCAAATTCACCTCCAAATTCTGTGCAAATGCACAGCTGTTGCTGTATAAGAAATGGACAGCTATGGACCTTCCCTACACCCTTCCGGCACATCCCTACCTATCTTTCATATTGTTTTTCCCTCTGTGTGCCCCTTTTTCACCACTTTCCTATCACCCCTTTTTCTTTTCTTTTAAAATAATTAGCGAGGGTGTAAGCGGGAGTAAGCGAGTTTGCGCAATAATAAGTGAAGCCAACACAGATTAAGCATCAGTATGGTTAACCGTGTTAACCGTGTGTTGACATTACTTAGCATCACGCAAATGCATGCAAACCCACATAAAACTGCTTTAATCACTCTGTCTCCATCAGCAACTGTTCTGCCTAGCAACAGAATAATCAGCCCTGCCAAGTCTTCAACTCAGGGCCTTGTTCACCGTAGTCATAGCAACGTACTACTACACCATTTGACCTGTAGGGCTTTCTGAGGCTTTTTCAAACATATCATGCAGTAGAGTCATTCAACAGTAGGGAAATGATTCTGTAGAATCAGTCAGGTTTTGTATATATACATATACACATGTATATATGTATGGAGATGCATATATATGGAAAAATATGCACATTATATATATATATATATATATATATATATATATATATATATATATATATATATATATATACAGATATACATATACAATATATACATATACATATACATATATACATACATATATATATATATATATATATATATATATATATATATATATATACACACACACACATATATATATGCTCATAACATGTGGTGGAATCATACCTCTGAGCTATACCTCTCAACCTCTTAGTGCAAGAAATCTGGCCAAAGGATGTCAAAATGGGGTGACAATGGGCCAAAACTAGGGCCTATTTTAAATATTGCTCTTATAAATGTAGAAAGTTGCTAGAGTAACAAGGTTTGTTTCAGCATACAAGTTCTGAAGGATGTGAGGTCTGAAACTGAAATGTATGTCATCATTTACTGACAGAAATCCTCAGATCATCACAGTGATTTACCAGAGAAATAGAAATAATGAATCTGTGGAACAGACCAGCAATATGAGCAATAAACCTGGACATTCTGAAAAAATCTGGCCAGTCAAGAGGTATGCTTAGAACCCCTTAGTGCAATAAATTTTACAAAGCCTTACAAAGTGTGAGGAGAAAGCCATGAAAATGGGGACATATCTGAAATACTGGAGTAGATAAGTTGACACAGTTGCTGCAGTAACACCCTCCTGTCTGTTCTAACATATATTGAATGAAATAGCAGAAGTCCAACACTCAATTACTTCTCACTTATTAGTGACGTAAATCCTTAAATCATCCCACTGATGTGTCAGAAATACACAACACTTATGGGGGGCAGACAACAGTACATCCTAAAAATATCTGGACATAACATCACATTAGGGAAACTACACTGAGCTGCTAAGCATGTCACCAAGCACCATCCAAACTACGGTAATTACACATATATTTGCAAATGTAGCAGGCACTACAGGGATGTAACAGCACTGAAAAATAGACAGCAGTGTGAAAGCGCATACCCACAACCAGTTTCACTACAGTCACAGTGACATACTGGTAAGCCAAATGAACAGTAGAGTATAAGAACTGTGTGAACAAAAACATGTTTACCATTCATACACTACCCCTACATATACTGGCCCAATTCACAGTGTAGTATGAATCCTGACCATGGTACGGGACATGTCTCAGTCTGCCGCTAGAAACATATATAGCCGATAGACCACCAGAAACTGGAGCAGCATGCACAGTGAGATAGAAAAGGAGCCATAACACTTCTACCCCCTCCCTACGCAGGCCAAATAACATTTACACACTACACTGCTACGCAGTCCTGACAGTCTGTCAACAATTGCCAGAAACACACAGACCTCTCAACTGTACAGAGTGCCGCAGAATGTCCAGGCTTTGTCCTCATATATAAGGCCGTTTCCACATAGCATGTCTGGCATTCTGATACTTCACTGGGATGATATCAGGAGTGAAGGCCCTAAATAATGATATACCATACATATCAACCTCATACTGCATGACATCTAGAGAAAGCCTGACATACTTGGAGAACAGAGACCCAAAAACAGGGGCATATTTGAAATATTGCTGTTATAAACTGAGAAAGGTGCTGGTGTAACAGGGTTTGTTGTAACATGTCTTTTCTGAGGGATATGAAGTCAGAAACACAAATGAATGTTACCATTTAGTGACTGCAATCCCCAGAGTATGCTACTGATGTTCCAAAGACAAAAAATGTCTGAGGAACACACCAAATGTAAGAGTCCAAACGCTGGCCATTCCGGGGATAGCCCTACAATTGAGAGTTATGTCAACCACATAACACTGTCAGACTTAAAATCACACAGAAAATCCATGTCCACACAAACCCTGTTAAACTAGCATTACTCCAACTATATAACAGCAATACCTACATTCTGTCCCTATGTCTGGAACATTCTCTCCCATTTTGATGGGCTGTCTCCACAGTTTTCATTGTAAGAGGTATTTCCAACTACCCTCTGTGATGCTGTTCTTCACACACCTCCATGAAGCCCTTCTCATAGGCAAAGAAAAGGAGCAATGCCTACATGAAGTACTCAATTATAGGAGTGTGTTGTCATGCTATTAGCTATAGGAATAACAGCACAGCTGTTCTGCATGCAGTTAGCAAGCCGGGGACACCAATTGGTGTACAGGCCATCAGCTGCTCATGAGCATTACCTAGAAAAGGCAAGCTGCTGCCTATGCAAAACAGATGTATACCCTACATCTTGGAGAGAGAGAGAGAGAGAGAGAGACAGACAGACAAACAAACAAACAAAGAAACATAAATCAGAATCAAACCAATTATACTTGGAAAAAAGGTATGTCAAACAAGTAAGCATGTAATAGAATGCAGTAGGGCTATGTAATAATGGGAAATAGTAAGTTCAACAAATATGTCTCAGGAAGACTTGCTGTACTGATATATTGCTGATCAGACCCTATGGCCATAGCATCTGGGTCTGTATGCAGTGATATAGATCAGAGATCAGGCCCCTGAGTCACCCCAGGAAAGGATGGCTCACATATGACTACTACTGGAGTGTGTATTGAACAATACTAACTGTGACACTGCTAGGCCAGCTACTGGGATGTCACAGATATCCATACATTAATTGTGAATACAACTATGATATACGTGTTTGTCTCAGAAATGTGAGAGACCTATACAGGGTATTTGCATAGTAAACTACTGTTGCAGATGTGTGTTGAACTGCATGTGATATACTGAGCTCATACCATTCATCTGTCCAGTGTTATGCACACTGACAATATGTGTGCTTCATATTTGTAGTCATTTACTCATAGAGTTGTGTTGTGTCTGGCAAATCATTGATAAATCTGTGAAGTCTGACATTACAACATCTCCTTCTTTTCCTTTTGGCTGTTCCCGTTACGGGTTGCCACAGCGGATCATCTGTTTCCATTTCCTCCTGTCCGCTGCATCTTGCTGTGTCACACCAACCACCTGCATGTCCTCTCTCACCACATCCATAAACCTTATCTTAGGCCTTCCTCTTACCTGACAGCTTCATCCTTACCATCCTTTTCCCAATATACTCAGCATCCCTCCTCAGCACATGTCCAAACCAATGTAATCTCACCTCTCTGGCTTTGTCTCCAAACTGTCCAACCTGGACTGACCATCTAATATACATATTCCTAATCCTGTCCACCCTCATCACACCCAGTGTAAATCTTAACATCTTTAACTCTGCCATGTCCAGCTTTGACTCCTGCCTTTTTGTCAATGCCACTGTCTCCAACCCATATAACATAGCTGGTCTTATTACCCTGTTGTAGACTGTCCTTAATGGTACTCCTCTGTCAGAAATCACTACTGACACTCTTCTCCACCCTCTTCATCCTGCCTGTACTCTCTTCTTCACCTCTCCCCCACACTCATCATTACTCTGAACTGTTGATCCCAAGTATTTAAACTCATCCGCCTTTGCAAACTCTACTCCCTGCATCCTCACCATTCCTCTATCCTCCCTCCCATTCACACACGTATATTCTTAGTCCTGCTGACCTTCATTTCTCCCCTCTCTAGACCATATCTCCACCTCCCCAGGGTCTCCCCAACCTGTTCCCTACTCTCACTACAGATCAGAATGTCATCTGCAAACATCATAGTCAATGGGGTCTCCTGTCTGATCTTGTTGTCAACCTGTTCATCACCCCTGCAAATAAGAAAGGGCTCAGAGCTGATCCCTGATATAATCCCACCTCCACCTTAAATGCATCCATCTCTCCCACCGCAGAACTCACCAGTGTCACACTACCCTTGTACATATCCTGTACCACTCTTACATATTTCTCTGCCACTCCTGACTTTCTCATATAATAGCACAACTCCTCCCTAGGCACCCTGTCATATGCTTCCTCTAAGTCCACAAAGACACAATGCAACTCCTTCTGACGTTTTCTGTACTTCTCCATCAACACTCTCAGAGTAAACATCGCATCTGTAGCACTCTTTCCTGACATGAAACCATATTGCTGATCACTAATCATCACCTCCCTTCTTAACATAGCTTCCATTACTCTTTCTCATAATTTCATGCGGTGACTGATCAATGTTATCCCTCTGTAGTTAATACAGCTCTGCACATCACCCTTATTCTTATAATCGGTATCCAAACACTTTTTCTCCACTCCTCATGCATCCTCTCACTTTCAAAGATTTCATTAAACAATCTGGTTAAAACATCCACTGCCATTTTTCCCAAACACCTCCATGCTTCCACAGGTATGTCATCTGGACCAACAGTCTTTCCATTCTTTATCCTCTTTGTAGCTATCCTTAATTCCTCCTTGCTAATAAGTTGCACTTCCTAATTCACCATACTCACATCATCCAAACTTCTCTCTCTCTCATTCTCTTCATTCATCAGCCCCTCAAAATACTCTTTCCATCTGCTCAACACACTCTCCTTGCTTGTGAGTACATTTCCCTCATTATCCTTTATCACCATAATCTGATGCACATCTTTCCTAGCTCAATCCCTCTGTCTAGCCAATTGGTACAGGTCCCTTTCTCCATCCTTAGTGTCCATCCTTTCATACAGCTCTTCATATGCCTCATCCTTAGCCTTCACCACCTCTCTCTTTGCCATGCACCTCATCTCCTTATACTCCTCTCTACTTTCTTCATCCCTCTGACAACCCCACTTCTTCTTCGCCAACCTCTTTCTCTGTATACTCTCCTGAACTTCCTCATTCCACCACCAGTTCTCCTTGTCCCCTTCCTCTATCCAGATGTCACACCAAGCATCTTTATAGCCGTCTCCCTTACTAGCTCTGCTGTAGTTATCCAGATATTCAGTAAATCTTCACTGCCACCCAGTGACTGTCTTAGCTCTTCCCTGAACTCAACCTCACAATCACCCTTTTTCAGTTTCCACCATTTGATCCTTGGTGCTGCCCTCATACTCCTCCTCCTCTTCTTCTTGATCATCAATGTCATCCCACAGACCAACATTCTATGCTGCCTAACTACACTTTCCCCTGTCACCACTTTACAGTCTCCAATCTCCTTCAAACTGGCCCTTTTGCATAGGATATAATCCACCTTTTTGCATCTTTCTACTCTCTTGTATGTCACCCTATGATCCTCCCTCTTGTTAAAATACATAATCACCACAGCCATGTCCATCCTTTTTGCAAAATCCACTACCATCTCACTTTCTGCATTCCTTTGCTTAACACCTTACCTACCCATCACTTCCGCATCCCCTCTGTTCCCGTCACCAACATGCCCATTGAAATCTGCTCCAATTACCACTCTCTCACCCTTGGGTACAGTCACCACCACTTCATCCAACTCACTCCAAAACTTTTCTTTCTCATCCATCGCACACCCAACTTGTGGAGCATATGCACTAACAACATTCATCATTACACAATCAATTTCCAGCTTCATAAACATCACTCTATCCGACACTCTTTTCACCTCCAAAATCACTCTTGGCATACTGTTCCTTCAGGATAACCCCTACACCATTTCTCCTCCCATCCACACCATGATAGAACAATTTAGACCCGCCTTCAGTACACCTAGCCTTACCCCCCTTCCATTGGGTCTCTTGCACACACAATATATCAACCTTCCTTCTGTCTCCATACCAGTCATACTGCCAACATTAAAAGGTCCTACCCTCTCTACCACACTCCTAGCCTTTTTCCTCTCTTCCTGCCATATGAGTGTTGAACATCCTTCAGGGTATGTCTGTGAATGCAAAGGCAACTGTGCTATCAAATGACTTAAGTGTGTTACAGCAATACTGAGAAAGTGTCACTAATTCTGGCCCATCGTCCCCCATGTATGTATGGCATCCTCCAGATGCCCTGCTCTAACAGGTTGAGAGGAATGACTGAGCAGCAAGAGTGTAAGTACAGTGTGCCATACTGACATAGAACAAAAATGTAAATCACATGTATGTATGAATAGTTGTACCTAGCCGCCTCATAACAATAGACATGGAATGCAAAATGTCAGGTAAATAAGCTCTACATGTTGTACACATATGTAATCTTAGTTTCTGTGCATCCAACAGAGTCAGATTTCTACAGCTACTGGTTGTTGCATTGCCCTGAGACAGACATGGGTACTAGAATAAGCATGATTATCAGGTTGAAATTGGAGAGGTGTCCAACTGTGTTATGACCTTGTGTCCATGCCTACTACAAACAGCTATATAAACAGCTACATAGCTGTATGGACTCAGCAATTCCTTACTTGTAAAACCTGCCTCCACCAAGGTAGATTAATCCCCATTGCTGGACAGCAGCAATACACAAACCACATAATTGGTCGCTATATTGGCTGTACAGGACAAAGTAGGCGAAGGCACCAACTTGGCAGCAAGTCAACCTTTGTCTGAATGAGCATATAACATCACAAGTGGACTACTGAAAGGCTTACTATGAGTACAAATTGGACACAACCACCAAGGGCAATCACAAGGCCATCTTCATACATGTCTGCAATCTCAGTGGCAACAACTCAACCCACACTGTAATGGTAGTCAGTCACACCACATACATACAAACCATAGCTATAGCCAACCTGCTGCAGACAGGTTTAGGGCAAACATCACCTCCCCCTGGTTCATCATCAATATAGGTGGATATGCACAGCACTCACACCCCTCCCCTCATCATCAGGGAGCAGGGCCATACTGCCTAATCAAAGGCAACAAAAGCAAGTCTCCATGGGACCTCATAACATTCCTGTCTGCATCCTACATGAACTCAGGCATATACTTACAGCTCCAGTACACACTGTATGCAAGCAAAGCCTGACCACCAATGGCATCCCATCTGCAAGGAAGATGGCCACTGTCATCCCTCTACACAAACATGAATAATGAATGGTGGTTTATGCAATGTACTGGCCCTCACTGGGGGGAACATGACACATCAGGACCAGGAGTGCAATGCAGGTTCATACTGTACTGATAGATGACAGGGGTATGACTTGGTTGTAAGTGGTGGCTAATGATAGGCAATGTTGATGTGCTGGCTCTGAAAATAACTTTGGGCAATGTCTGAGGTCTTGTGATGTGTTTCCGTTTATGTCCTCCAGGTGGCATGCACTGGCAGCCAGCGTATACTGCAGATGAAAATGCAGCCATCACCGATGCCATGATCCAGCACCATGGGGTTATGTTTGGCTGTAGTCAACAAAATCTGCTGAAGTGGACTGCCCTGTGGGATGACCTTGTCCACAGAGTTAACACGTTGGGCCACCATGGCTGCACATACGATCAGGTCAGCCATCGGACAACTGACCTGATATGTCATGCTCGGCAAAGGGCTGTTGCCATGGCCAGGGACCATACTGCTACAGGTAGGGGTCCAGCCACACAGGCCCCACTTACAGCAACAGAGGAGCTCCTTCCCAACCTTGGGGCAGCCCCCACACAACAGCCAACACAAGAAACACAAGTCGTGGAGGTGAGTGACACCCAGGCAACAGGTGAGGACCATGCAGGTAAGGCCACAGTGCACATCAATGTAATCATGTAGCAGTCATACTGTCTACTATAGGGTATCTAGATGCATATGTCAGTTCAAACTGCATTTGTGGGTGGGGTTTAGTAATGCACACAAGTGCACATCTATAGTGAAGGATAGCAAATTGTGTACTATCAGAGCTTGTACACTGTACATGTGCAGAAAAGTAGCACTCATCTTGTACCAATGCCAAATGTGAATCTGCTGACAATACCTCTCCTCCACAACTACATAGGTACCTCTGGTCTGGATGTGGGACAGCAGCCTGAAGCTGGTGAGTATGGGATTTTCCTGTTGTTCCTCACCAGTACCCCAGGCATATTAAGGTCATGCATGTCACCATGCACACAACGGTTACTCTCAGCCATTTTGTGATATCTGCATGTTCACTTGTTGTGGGGCTAACTGCATTGAATCACAGTGGTTATCACAGGGGCCTATTTTCAGGAGATGTCACATATCTGTTGCATACCTCACATCCTGTCATTGCAAGAAATGGACAAAGACTGACAAAATGGGGGGACACAGGCTCAGAACTAGGGACATATTTTATAAATTAGTGTTATACAGTGCATATAAATGGTGTACACACACCTGTTAGTATGCCAGGTATTTGCGGTATACAAAAATGAGAGCACAATAAAGCATTTTCAAACTCTTCCAACCTTTCATGTGACCTATAACCTGTACAATTCAATTGTAAAACAAACAAATCTGTTAGGGGAACAATTATTCACATAAAAAAATGTACAAGAAGCTAGATGCATATGTGTGCATAGGCTGAAGCTAATACTGTATTGAAGCAGCTTTCGATATAATTACAGCATTACATCTTCTCGGGTACAAACCTGCCATCAATTACAGAGGCTCTTTGATTAACAGCAAATAATGGTTAACTGTCCTACCAGGGTTATCCTAACATTTACTCAGTTGCCTGCTACAGCAACAGCCATAGTTTGCATACAGCTTATGAAGAAGCAAAGGGATCTAATTTGTAAAAGGTATCAGCCCAGAAAAGGATACACACACATTTCCACAGCATTGCATGTACTATGGAACACAGTGAAGACAGTCATCAAATGGTGGTGAAAATATGGGGCACAGTGACATTGGAAAGAACTGGAAATCCCTCCAAAAGTGTGAAAAAGACAAGACCCAAGCTGGTCAGGGAAGCTGCCAGGAGACCTACAGCAACATTACAGGAGTTGCAGGAATCTCTGGCAAGTACTGGTTGTGTACTACATGTGACAACAATCTCCCATATTCTCCACATCTGGTCTAAGGGGTAGGGTTGGAAGATGGAAGCTTTTCCTCACACAAAACAACATCCAGGTATCTACGACAATTATAATTGGACGAATCTAATTTAAAAATTACACAAAATATTGATAACATATAAAACTAACCCTAATGCAAGATATTGGAATTTCATAGCAAAAGGATGTCACACTAATCTATCAATTGAGAGTAAAACAAATATTTTATGTTCTGTTAACTTAACATTTAATTTACAAGTATGGAAAATATTTACTTGGAAATATAGTCACAGGGCATTTATTACACCTGATAAACTAGCCAAATTTTATTCACTTGATAAATCCATTTGTTGGAGATGTTCTTTAAACTGCAAAGCTGATTGTTCTCATATATTTTTTGATTGTATTAATATAAAAAAAAATCTGGGAAGAAATTACTATTTTTCTCCAAGCTATATTCACAGATACCTTTATTTTAACCAAATCTTTAGTCCTCTTAAATGTTAATGATACTATTGGAATTAATAGAAAAGATCTATACTTACTTTGGTCCATACTAGCTGTGACAAGGAAATGTATAACTAGAAAGTGGAAGACTTCACAAGAACCTACCCTGGAAGAATTCTTGAGATTGATGGAAGAAACAGCGACATTAGAGATCAAGGTGAAGGAATCGAGAATTTCACCTAAAACATGGACAAACAATCCTTGGGAAAACATTTTAGCCCTTATTGAGACATTAAAAATGATCTCTAAATAATTAATGTATAACTTTATACTTTAGTAATTGAATATTATAAATTTTTGTTACCAATTTCATATTTTTTATTATTTTTTCCCATCTTTTGTTCAGGTCAATTGTACATAGTGTATATAAAGGTTTATAATACTTGTTTCATTGCTGATTGTATTGTTAAACATTATATTATTTGGAAAATAAAAAAAATTATTTGACAAAAAAAAAAGCAACATCCAGGTCTGGTGAATTTCTCAAGAAAAATACATTAGGTCTCCCAAAAACATGTGGGAGAATGTGTTGTTATAATGAGACCAATGTTGCACTTTTTGGCCACAATACCAAAAGGTTTGTTTGGCACAATAGCAATACTGTGCATCACCAAAACAACACCATCCCCATGGTGAAGCATGGTGATGGCAGTGTCCTGCTTTGGGGTTGCTGTTCATAAGCTGGAAGTAGGCCTTTAGCCAAGATGGAGGGGATTAGTAACAGTTCCAAATACCAGTCCCTTTTGGCCCAAAGTCTTCATGTATCTGCTAGAAAACTGTGGATGGAGAGGAATTACACATTTCCACATGACAATGACCCAAACCATACATCCAAAAAAGAATGTCTTCACCAGAAGACAATCAATGTTTTGGAATGGCCCAGCCACAGTCCACACCTACATCCAATAGAAAATCTATGGGATGCCCTGAAGAGGGCTGTGCAGAAGAGGGTTCCTATTAGATGTTTGACCGCTTAGGTTGTCAAATGCCTAATTATCGACACCTAAGCGTTGAAAGTTTAAAATCACGAATGGTCACATACACAAATTCTTTCTTTAGGAAAGAATTTGCTTGGCCATTATTGGGGATTTGACCTTTCTCCAATGTAAAGTGATCTCGAAGTTGGTATATTTAGTTGGGGGGTTGTGGGTGCAAAGCCCCCCACTATGTTTGGGTTTAGAAGTTTATTTTATTTCATGACAGCCTAGTGAGTTCTTTCCGAGGAAAAATTGGTCATTCACAGTTTTAAGGTTTTGATGCTTATGGTGTCAATGTTTAGACATTCAACAACCTAAGCTCTCGAACATGTAATATAGACCCACAGAAGAGATGCCCTCACAATCTGACAGAGTTGGAGGGCTTCAGCAAGGGAGAGTGTACAAATATTGCTAAGCCGAGATGTGCCATGCTGATACACACACCTTCCCAAGATGACTGACTGCTGTTATGAAACCAAAAGGTGCCTTAACAAAGTATTAGTTTAAGGGTGTACTCAGTTATGCAACCAGCCTATTGTATGTATTTCAGCTTCTACATGTTACCCCTAACCAATGTGTTTGTTCTTCAATTGGATTCCACAGGTTAAAGGTCACATTAAAGGTGGGAAATGTTATCACATGATTTCTGTGGTCTCATGTTATATATCAGACAAACCTGGCATGTTAGCAGGGGTGTCTACATGTATAATGTCCACTGTAAGCTTAGAAGGTTGTTCGTGTAACAAGTTCTTTTGTAACATACATGTACTGCAGGTTTTGAAGTGTGAAATTCAAAATATGCCATTAATTAGTGACACCAGTCCTCAGATCATCCCAGTAATGTTTCAGACAAACACAAGATTTATGAAGAACAGACCAGAAATATGAGCCACACATGTAGACATTCAGTGACACTGCACAGTTGAAAGGTATGTTCTGTAGGAGTTGCCACTGTGCTATACAGGTAAACAGCAATTATGGGTACATGGCTGCAGTGTGTGCTACTTGAAGGCCCATCACCTACTAACACTACTCACGTATTACAGAGGTGTATATAAGTAGTAACATTAAGTGGAAAGGGATGGACTGCATGATGTTAAGGGCCTGTCTAGGGTGTGTATATAGTGGTCTGACTGTGTTGTGAATGTCACCAGTTGGCTATTGTGAGGTCTGTGTAATGTCTGTTTGCCACCTCACCTGTATGTGCTTGCGTGTGTGTGTGTGTGTGTGTGCATGAGTGTGTGTGTGCGTGCGTCCGTGCGTGAGTGTGTTTGTGTGTGTGTGTGTGTGTGTGTGTGTGTGTGTGTGTGTGTGTGTGTGTGTGTGTGTGTGTGTGTGTGTGTGTGTGTGTAGCAGCAAACGTTATTGTGCAGGCATTAATTTACATATGTTGTCTCCCCCCCACAAGTGGACATGGTGGTAGTGGTCCCTCCCACTCAAAATCTGATGTCAGTGTCTCTGCAGACTCTGACAATGATGATGGTCATAGTCAGGCACATGTGGGGTTGTCAGGGGCTAAATCTGTGCCATCGGTTGGCATCCCACAGTCATTCACAATGTCCCTGCACACAGTCACAATACCCACACATGTCCTGCCCCCAGCAGACACAGATGATGGACAGTTGGCAGGTGGTGGCATGGAACAAGCTAGTGTGATGACTATGGCAGGTGTGAGTGTAGACACTGGCCATAGCCAGAGTGCAGACAAGGTTCCACAAAGGTGGATGGACAGGGGTGCTCACAGGAGGACTGCTGCTCGTCAAGCAGCTGTTGCAAGTGCCACAGCAGGTGTCACAAGACACATGTTTCAGGCAGTCATGGTTACACAGGCACGTAGTGAAAGCAACACCAGACAAATACTCAGGGTGTTGGATGCAACTCTTCCTGATTTATGTGGCAACATACATGCCCTTGTTGAGGCCACACGTCAAAATACTGAGGTCATGAATAAACAGTGGGGTGAGACCTTGGCAATCCTCGACCATGGCATGTCTGTGCTAGAGCATGTGGTGGGAGATGGGCATCAGCTACATGGAAGTAGGTCAGCACCAACATCAGCAGAGAGTCTACAGGGCCATGCACCTTCACACTACTGTAGAGGCAGTGACACCAGCACTACCACAGGGGGTGGTTGCTGTCCACATCACAATGGAGCAGGCCATGGGCATATGGTCCTGGATAGTCCCATCAGGGACACAAATCAAGCAGACAGCCACCACTGTCAAGAAGCAGTACTGCATCTGTTCCTGGGCCTGGTTGTGCCAGTGAGACCCCTGGCAGGACCATTACCGATATCAGTGGCTGGAGATGGTGAACTGAACACCCTGCCATGTACAGTCCACAGTGGTCTAACATACCCCTGTGTAGGGCAGCCACATGGCATGACTGTGTGCATACACACACACACACACACACACACACACACACACACACACACACACACACATCTGTATCACAGGCAGGTCACCTCCAGACACACACAGCACCTCTGCAGAGCCCATCTACAGGATACCCCTCCAAACACATACACATGATGTCAACTGTATGGCCCAGCCTAGGCCTCTGGCAAACCCACACCACATCCTGTGCATATGATGATACCTGTGCCACATCCCTGTCATCCATACCATCAATGCAGGGACATGCTAATATGGGTCTGATGCACAGGGTGAATATAGTACAGTGTAGCTATGTAATAGTGTGTAAGGTGCTGTCTGCTTGCATTTGTTATGGGTAGACATAAAGGTGTATGTACCGTATTAGCCATGATGCATTATTGCTGTTAGTACCAATGATTGAATGTAGTCTGACATGCTGTATTCTATTTGTTTTCCAGGTGTCTGTGTGTCTGCAGACTATGGCCCTGTAGACATTACCAACATGGAGTATGGCAGAGTGGAAATACACTGACTGTTTCATAGACAAGGTACAGCTTTATATGTACATTTACCAGGTGTGTATGCATGCAACAGTGTGTGAGAGACATTGTTGTCAGACAGTATGACCTTACATACATACCCCTTGTCACAGACAGGTAGCCTTCAGACATGTCACCTCAGTGTTGTGTAGTGCCATAGGCTCATACATACAGAACAGGTTACTGGAGTACTATCAGTAGGTCCCTCGCAAGCTTAGCGATTAGATTGACTGTAACAGATTCACCTGTCAGCACCTGTTACCCCTGCCACTTCTTTCTCATACACTCAACCCTGATACATTTGGTGAGGGCATGCATGGTACTGCACATGACAGGTTTGTGGTATGTATTCCTGAGTTCACAGGGTGGAACAGGGAGACAAAATGGTATATCCTTTGCATACACCCAGTAAAGCCTGACACAGGAGATGTGCCTACAGTAACACAAACACAGCTGGCAATAGACAGATTAGTAAACCTACATATCCACTTTAATGTATTATAATGCTACATACACATGACATGCCCCACATAGATTATACACGTGGGACATAACCCACTACCTCTTACAACACATAATGTTGTGAATGCCTTCATGGATGGTGAGATAACCCACCAGAAATAGCAACTGGAGTCATCTATTGCTCCTACAAGCCTGGACAAGTGGTAGGGTAACAGATGTTGTATCAGCATGATGGTTCAGTCAGGCATGGTATCTGAGGCTGGCATGTGTGTCACTACACTAATTGTGGCCTATTTGGCAACAATATCACATACATGGCCATTGTTAGAGGACACAGACCACATATATGTTGCAAACATCTGGATATTCCATAAGCATCTGTACAGATGACTGGTATGGCCTGTACAATGGTTTAATATGCTGCATTTGAAGCAGATGCTATTAGCACACTATATAAAGTAATGCCATTGGGGGGTGGTAAACAGGGATGGATAGTATACACATCAAAATGGTATAACCCACAAGATATGATTCTCATCCAAACACACACACACACAGTTGCTAGTATTGAGATGAGAACCCTTACCTATCTAGTTATTTCTACTATAGTGTTATGCAGTTATCAGATGTGCCATGGAGCTCGTATATAATTTCACATTGTCCCAAGGTATTTTAAGGTAAATGACATCAGCAGGCCTTGTAAAGTAGGGTGATGGGAAGTGTACAGGGTGGTATATACACACAGACACACACACACACACACACACACACACACACACACACACACACACACACACACACACACACACACACACACACACACACACACACACACACACACACACACACCTTGTAAAGTAGGGGGATGGGAAGTGCACAGGGTGGTATACACACACACACACACACACACACACACACGCACACACATATATAGGCCTTGTAAAGTAGGGTGATGGGAAGTGTACAGGGTGGTATACACACACACACACACACACACACACACACACACACACACACACACATATGCCTTGTAAAGTAGGGTGATGGGAAGTGTACAGGGTGGTATACACTCACACACAAACACACACACGCACACAGGACTTGTAAAGTAGGGTGATGGAAAGTGTACAGGGTGGTACACACACACAGGCCTTGTAAAGTAGAATGATGGGAAGACCTTGTAAAGTAGGGTAAGGAGAAGTGTACAGGATGGTTAAAACACACACACACACACACACACACACACACAGGCCTTGTAAAGTAGGGTGATGGGAAATGTACAGGGTGGTACACACACACACACACACACACACACACACACACACACACACACACACACACACACACACACACACACACACACACACACACACACACACACACACACACACGCATGCACACACACACACACATGCACACACACAGGCCTTGTAAAGTAGGGTGATGGGAAGTGTACATGGTGGTACACATGCACACACATAGACCTTGTAAAGTAGGATGATGAGAGGTGTATAGGGTGATACACACACACACACACACACACACACACACACACACACACACACACACACACACACACACACACACACACACACACACACACACACACACACACACACACACACTTCCCAGTATTGGGATTGGAACCCCTGCCTATCTAGTTATTTTTAATATAGTGTTACACTGTTATAGCAAGCCAAAGTAACTAGTTAAAGGTGCTGCCATGGGGAAGGACATCAGGAGGACTGATAAAGTAGGGCACTGGGTGGGAAACATCAAAATACTTCTTCCTCCAAACATACACACACACATACACCCACACACATTTGCTGGCATTGAGAGTAGAACCCCTGCCTTGCTAGTTATTTTTACTATAGTATTACACAGTTGTAGCAAGTGCTGCAGAGCTTACTGGGCTGACAACTGGCCAAAGATGCTGATAAAGGGGATGACATCAGCTAGACTGATAAAGTAGAGCACTGGATGGGAAACTTATCAAAATACTTCTTCCTACAAACATACACACTTATACACCCACACACACATTTGCTGGATCTGAGAGAAGAACCCCTGCCTATCTAGTTATTTGTACTATGATATTACGCAGTTATCACATGTGCTACAGAGCTTAATGGGCTGACAACTGGCCAAAGGTGCTGATAAGGGGAATAACATCAGCATGACTGATAAAGTAGGGTATTGGGTGGGAAACTTATAAAAATACTTCTTCCTACAAACACGCACGCACACTTATACACCCACACACACATTTGCCAATCTGAGAGTAGAACCCCTGCCAGTCAAGTTACTTGTGCTATAGCATTATGCAGTTATTGCTGATAAGGGGAATGGCATCAGCAAGACTGATAAAGTAGGGCACTGGGTGGGAAACTTATCAAAATACTTCTTCCTACAAACATACACACTTACACAACCACACACACATTTGCTGGAACTGAGAGTAGAACCCCTCCCTATCTAGTTATTTGCACTATAGAGTTACACAGTTATCACATGCACTACAGACCTTACTGGGATGACAACTGGCCAAAGGTGCTGATAAGGGGAATGCATCAGCAGGACTGATAAAGCGATGCACTGGGAAGTGCTGTGGGTGGGAATGGCCTAAAACTGTTTCACCTACAAACAAACACACACTCCCTCACTACACACGCACACACACGCACACACACGCACACACACACACACACACACACACACACACACACACACACACACACACACACACACACATACACACACACACACACACACACACACACACACACTTGCCAGTATTGAAAATAGAGCCCCTACCTATCTAGTTATTTGTACTATAGGGTAGTGTTATGCAGTAGTCACATGCGCTACAGAGCTTATACAGGTGATAGGTGTCCAATGATACTTCTAAGGTGAATGACAGCAGCAGACCTTGTGAAGTAGGGCAATGTGAAGTGTACTGAGTGGGAACAGTCTCCTAATACTTAGATCTATGGACACACACACACACACACACACACACACACACACACACACACACACACACACACACACATGCGCAGGTGATGTGATATTATAACCCCAACCTCAGTACTATTACACAACGGGGCTCACTTTTTATGCTGGCACATGCAACTGTTTACAACTGGTATGCCACTGTCCACAGCAGGACATCACTGTATGCCATTCAGGGTATCTCTGTGTGTGTGACTCACACTGTCTGTGTCCCCCCCCCATTTCTCTATCTCTCTCTATACCTGTCTGTCTCTCACTTCCCCACATCTATGTGCATGTATGCTTGGTATATGTTATCTGTTGCCCATATATATGTCTGTGTATCACATGCAACAGATGCAGATATATCACATATGGGCCACCTACAGCTAACTGAGGGTAATCCTGTCTGATGTGTGTGTAGGGACATTTAAGGTGTACATAGCTGTCTGTATGCATGGACATATATACATAATACAGTAATATAGTCTGATGTGAGTTCCAACATGTCCTGTGATTCTCTAAGTTTAGGAGCATGCCCAGTGTGACCTAATATAGAGTGTGACTCCATTCCAGAGATAAGTTTACTCTGGTCCGGGGTTTTGTGTGATACAGCCATCCCTCTCAGGAGTACACAGGACTTTCCTCAGTGTACTGGGTTTGTTTAGCAGACATTTTGTCTGACATATCTGTAGTCTGACACTGCAATGTCTTGTGTAATTACCTAGTGGCAGACATCCTCAGATCATCACAGTGCATTACCAGAGGAATATTAGTTGTATGATGTGTAGACCAATATTATGAGGCCAGCTATGTACATTCTTGGATGAACAAGGACACGTGTGGCTACAGCCAGTTGAGTGATGATGCGCTGTGTAAACAGTCCAGCAACTTGGTGATATACTGGCTGGGGATCTCCTGCTTGTGCGGTATCTTTCTAACCTGAGATGTCATATCCTGGTGTGGCCATACTTCTCACCTGTACATTTTTTGGCAGATTGTCCAGGTGTTTGGCTAGAGGTTTCATCCAGTCTACATAAACTTGTGTTTTATAGTAAGTTAGTTACATAAAATTGAAGAGTGATGTTACAAAATAATGTAAGACATTAATGTTTCAGACTACATAACCTTCAGACAATTCTCACTACTGCAAACCCCTCACCCTACCAACTTTCTCAGCATCTAAGGACAATATTTACAACACATGCCTATCATTGTGCCTTTGTTCAACATTTATTTCTACCCTTGTCCAGATGCCTTGCTGTCAGAGGTTGGGAGTTATGGGTGTGGGTACAGAGTACATTCTACTCTGCAGGCATGTTTATTATATATAAAAGCAAACATAAAAAAAGAATTATTGAAAATAACCACTGGCAACAGTACCAAAAAGTACTATATTCACAAACGCCTTAGCACCTCGGCTACACAGCCTTCAAGAAGTCCATTATATGTGTAGTATATTCCACATAGCACTGTGACTTCCAGGTATGTCAGTGGTAGAGCAGTTGGTGTCACTGACATGCATAATAGGTGGCACTGCAGTTATCTGCACATGGCCCTGTCAAAGGCAGCACTGTACCTAGGGCACTACAAGATGACAGCCAGGAGAATGTGCTGGCCAGATCCTGACAATATTAACCACACATACACATAGCTCATTGACCCCTGCATATTGTGGATGTGCAACATGTTTTCATGAGTATTGGGACAGCCCTGCCAATGTGTGCTATGCTGATATTTCCCTGCAAACATCCATATTGCTGCATTTTTGTGGGTATATGGGGGGCACACCTGTCAACTGTACACATTTGCACAGACTGTGCTGATATTTGCTTTACATTTTGGTTCCATTTACCATATTATTGTGCCCTGTCTTGGGGACTAGAGACATATCAGTAAAGACCACAGGTCAGATTGTAAAGGCGTACATTTGAGTTTCAGACTTCTTACCCTTCATAGCCTTACTGCAACTGCAAGACCTGCTGTGATATCACTGTGTGAGTCTGTAGGGGGGTATTTCAACATTGCTACCATCTGTGGGCTTTTACCAGACACCTCTCTGTTTTTCTGTAGCTAACTTGCTGTGTGGGCCTGAGGGGTGGGTATGGGACCCCCACACTGACATCCATGCCTGTGACCCATGACCCCATGGGTACTACTGCATAGTGTGTGGAGGTCAGTATTAGGCAGACATTTCCTGGTGTCCCACATAACTATCAGTTATCTGCTGCTATCCCAGAAGACCACTCTACTCCCTTGCATGCATGCAGCATTACCATAGATATGCTACCAAAACATACTAATTCATTCATTTATCATTAAGAAAACTGACTTACCTTGTGCTTGCAGCAGTTGTGAGCATGGTGCTTGAGGGCTGCCTAGTTGGATGCACACAGTACACTGCCTATATATAGTAAGTTACATTAATATGATGTGTGTGTCATCTATTTTACTGTGTGTGTGAGTCAGAGAGAGGTGTCAGTCCCTGGGTTCCTACAGTGTCAGTGTGTGTGCTATGCGGTGCCTCTTTGCCAAGGCCTGAGCATACTGGGCATGCCTCCATCTGCCTACAGGGGCAGGCTCAGGGTCCTCCTCCTCCTCTGAGTCCCTCTGTGCCTGTGGGGACCTTGGCAATGGTGGTGGGCTGTGTGGCCCTTCCCAGTGCTGTTCCTGCTGCAGCTGTTTCCACAGGACCATATTGTGTAGCATAGCACATACTATGAACATGTGTGCACATGTGGCTGGAGAGCACTGCAAGGCTCCACCAGATATGTCAAGGCAGTGAAACCGTGACTTGAGCATCCCAAACACACACACTCTATAATGGTTTGTGAGTTTGCCTTATCATGGTGTTCTTGTGTGGGTGTGTGTGCATTTCTGATGGGTGTCATCATCTGTTGCTCCAGTGCATTGCCAGCATCTCCCACCAGATGGCCATACAGGAAGCCCCCACTGGCAAATGCCTGGTACAGCTGTAACAAATGCCAGATGTGTGAGTTGTGATAGCTTCCAGGACTGCCAGCAAACACATGCATGATAATGCCCTGGGCATTGCACATGACCTGGCAGTTGATGGAGGGGAAGCCCTTGTGGTTTATGTAGACCTTACCATGTTCACTGGGTGGTGATTTGATGTGGATGTGGGTGCAGTCTATTGCACCCAGTACCTCCAGGTATTCTGCTACATGGTGGAAGAGATGCATATTGCTGGTCATCTCCTCACGGGTATTGGGGAAGTAAGTGTGCTCACCAGCATGTGGTAGCATGGCATCCAGGAACTGGTGGAGTACCCTGGATGCTGATGCCTGTGAGACCCCCATGATGTCCCCAGTAGGTCTTTGGAATGTGCCTGTAGCTAGTATTCCTAAGGCTACACATACCGTGGTATTCACTGGGATGGGTTCCCCTCTGTTGGCTCTGGGTCTGAGTTGAGGCTGGCACAGCTCGATGATTTGCTGCACTATAGCGCTCTATTATCTCCAGATCAAGTAGTCCCTGGTAAGTTACTCTGAGTCTGAATACTCTTCTTCTCCTCCTTGGTCCGTGGTGGTTGTCAGTATTTTCCTCCTCACTGCCCTCAGCCTCTAGCACATACTGATGGATCAAAACAATGGCAGCCCCTAACATTTTTCCGGTTAAAATTCCCTTGCATGTGTACACCAAGGTGCAGAGTTTGTGGGAAAATCCAGACTATAAGCTGTTTCCATAGTTTATACTGTTGTGCTGCAGATGCTGCCTGTATGATTGGCTGACTATGATGCAGTCCATCTACTAGCTATATAAATTGTTCTTGATTGCTTTTATTCTATTTGCCTTTTTTCCCTTTTTCCATTCCTATTTCCACCCCTTTTAAGCCCTGAGATGCGCCCTGCAAACCTGGTGCCCAAAGGTAAACAGTCTTGCTATTTCTGGGTTTTTTTTTTTGTTTGTTTGTTTTAGACCCAGTGTGCACTGCACAAACCCATTTAGCTAATGTAAACAATGAGAAATTGCCCTCCTTGGATGTGAACATGCTCTTCATTTCATGGAATAAGTCAATACAGCCTCAGACACACACCCTTGCTTAGCTGTGCTTAGCTAAGTTTATCTGGAGGACATTCAGCTGCAATGTGCTTACATTATGCATGACACATCCCCTTTTCAGGTCTGCTGCTCCTGCTTACACGATCATGTATTAGCACCTACATGGATAGGTACAGTTTGGCACTTAGAATATTTTTGTGATTCAGTAAATTTCCCCTCATTTGAATACCCACTGCCTTAGTCCCAAGTTACTGCACTACACCAGAGCCTTTCCCCTTAGCAACCACTGTTCTCTGGTATTGTTTTGATTCTACATGCCATAGACTATAATGGCAAAATCCAGATTTCCCTTAAAATTGTGTTTTCACATTTTTTTTATTTTTGGCACAATCCCATTTGTGCTCTGCTGCCCTATGCTTAAACGGCCGAGATTGGCCAAAAAAAGTATTTTTAGAAAAATGAAACACTTTTCCATGTCAAGGGCTATATATTTGGCCATTGGCATGCCTAAAGATTATAATACATGTTTTTATTTGAGTTGTCATGCCTCCATTTTAATTTTTGCAGAAATGTATTTGGCTAGTAGCTGAATACATTTCTGCAACTAACATTATTCTTGCACGGATGTCTGCCTGCTTGCTGAATTGCTAATTCACCTCATTTGCATGATTTTCACCAGCAAATGAGGTAATTAGCATTATGCCGTGGTGCCCGTGCAGGAATAGTGTAGGCAGGCTCGTGTACATCAGAACAGTAGTTTACTGGATCATTCAGCGGCCATATTTCATGCAGGAATGGCTACACTGTTCCTGCATGGAGATTTCAGTTTATTGAATACCAGGGACTCTTTGATTTGAATGTTTAATGAATGGTTGTTCAATGATGTCAGTTCGATGAGTAGCTGTTCAAGGTAAGTAAACTTTGATGAACTAATATAGAACCACTAATGGCAGAAGGACTGTAAACTGAAAAGCATAATAATGTGACAAGACTGTTCCATTGGGGATTGTGCAACATTATAATACTGAGGTAGCTGAAAAACACTGGCAACATGAGCCACAAAGTATCATAGAAAATGATGAAGTTTATATCACATGAGATTATCCATTACCAACACTTCAAAAATTAGATGCAAGAAAACCAGATATAGTAGTCCATGAAAAAGGACAAAAATAGCATTGATCTTTGAAATTGTTACACCCAGTGACTACATGTCTTATGTACAGAGGAACACAAAGTCATAAAATACCAGGATTTGCAGGCAAATAATGAGGGCATTGTGGAAGAAGGATACCCTGAAAGGCTTATAAAAATAATTTACAATCGTACTTAGATATGCTACTGATACACGTAACTCCATATGAATTGCTGAAGGAGCCATTACTGGGCACATTACTGGTGCTGCAAAGAGCAATTCTGGCTAACATCAAAGATTGAAACATACTAACATCATGACCTTTAATCATACTTTGACTTAGGAATGGGGTCCATTCCCTTCATGGTATTAGAAAACCAAAAGACTTGGAAAAATTTAAAAAAATGTGAAATTGTAAATCTGTAAGCATTCATTTGTAAATGCTATTGGAAAAATTCAAAAGATTAGGTCTTTAATACAATAATTAGAATATCTAAATTTTCAGAAGGAGGAAAGAATATTATTTATATAGGGAGTTTGATTAGAAGAATTATTTTCTGTTTAAACAATAATCTTTTAATAGCCAGGCAAATCTGTTAGGAACCATTTGGTTATGGCAATTAGTAATATGCTTGTTGTTTTTAGATTATAATACCTGATGTTTTAATTTCCATTTTGAATTATATGATGAATTTATCCACAATGCAATAATGTTTACAGTAGTTGAAGTAGCATACAATTGAATATCAAGGAATACTATTCCACCTTTAGCCCAACTTTTTGTGTGCCAATTAAAAGAAACTCTTGGTTTATTTAGATGCCAAAGAAACTTAAGTAGAATGTTATTAATCTTTTTTTTTTTTTTTTGTGAAGACAATGTTTACCATCTTAATTAACATTAAATGTTCTTTCATAGTAAAGAAAAATTTATTCCAGCTTATGATAAGACTTATAATTTTAGCAATGACCTGTTGAAAATTCCCTTGTACCATTTCCTTACTATTAGACATAATAATGATACCAATTTATTTAATTTGAGAGATATTCCAGTTGAAATCAAAATACTTTTATATGCATTTTTTGAATTTCTTATTGATTAATAATGTACTCATTTTATTATGATTAAATTTAAAGTTTGAAATAGTTTCAAATTGCCTCATAGAACTAATTATATGTTCTATTGAGTTTCGATATTTCGTATTGTAAGCAGAATGTCATCAGCAAAGAGTTGAATCTTTAGTTCCAAATCATCTTCTATTTTTATACCATAAATATTTTTGTTTGACCTGATAGTACTTTTTTGTAGTTTAAAGGCATTAGAAAGAAAGAAACCTATTTTGATGTAAGCACAAGAATTAATGTACAACTTTGAAATTAATGCTATTAATGCAGCTAAGAACTTAAATTCTTTAAGAGCTTTAAATAAATAAGGCAAATTGACTGAATCAAAAGCTTTGTCTACAGTAAGACTAATGATAGAAATTTATTTTTTATTTTTATCTGCATAGTCTATTAGTGTGTATATCCTTATATTATCTTGTACTTGCCTATTCAAAATAATTAATTTTGGTTTTGTTAGATTAATTCTGTTTGCTAAAATAGACATGAACATCTTATATTTATTTTTATTTGTTTTACATTGGTTTACCGGGAAAGTCCGACTGGACACAGGTCCATTTTCAGCGGAGGTCCGGGGAGAAAAGCTCCAAGAGAAATACAAACATTTGAATATAATACAGTACAAAACAACAACAGTAGCAATATTATACAATGCATTATAATACAGGATAGAGCCTTAGTATCTTTTAACTACATCAGTGAAAAACAATGTAGCAGAGATTAACAAGTTATACAGTAAACCATGTAATACTATGTATACATAGCTGAAGTTCTGAAACAATTTCTTGGTGTGGATTATCCTGGGGAGTTACATGAATATAGCCAGTTATTTAGATAGTGGTTTTTCAGGAGTTTTTTGAAGTGATAAGTGGAGGTGGTAGAAGTTATTTCATTTGGTAGTGAGTTCCAGTTGTTGGCAATGGTACTGGCAAAAAGGGATTTCCCAGCATTGTTTTTGTGTTTGATGACAGTTATGAGGTGCTGATTACTAGAGCGTAAGGCTCTAGAAGATAATTGGGGCTATATTAGTTGTTGAAGTGCTGGGGTTCTATCAAGAAAATAGTAAAGATTGTGTGATATAGATAGTTGTTTGAGTAGTAGGATGTGAGGCAATTTCAGCCATTTGAGCTGCTTAAAGGATAGACATTGGTGGGACCTATATGAGGCTTCAGTAGCAAACTTGGCGATCTTGTTATAGCAAAATTTCATTTTATTTAGATCGGTTTGTCAGAGATTAGTTAAGATGGGAGAGGCATATAGGAGGATGGAGAGAAGATGAGTCCTTGCAATGGTTGCTTTGGTAGATTTAGTAATGAAGTGTTTGTTCCTGTAAAGGAGTCCGAATTTTTAGTTTACTTTTTTGATGGTTTGTGCAATGTGGATGTCGAATCTCTGGTTATTGTCTATTACTACCTCTAGCAGTTTGGTGCGTGTGTGTGGTTGGGCTGATTTGAATGTTAACTATGGAGTTGATATGAAAATTATTATTAAGGGGAAGTCGTCTGCCTGGGCCAAAAGGAATGAGTTTTTTTTGGGGGGGATTAAGAAGAAGTTTGATGTTTGTGAACCAAGTTTCAGCTAGGGTGAAATTATTTTGAGTTAGGGATTGCAGTTTGTCTAGGGTGGGGGCGGCACAAATAAGGGTGGTGTCATCTGCATATTGTACTATTGATGTAGAGGGTGAGGATAAGCAGATCTGGTTAGTAAATAGAGAAAATAGCAATGGCTCAAGAATAGACCCTTGAGGGACACCTATGGTTACTGGTAACAGGGGGGACAGTTGGTCATGCCAGAGGACTGCTTGCTGGTCTGATAAGTAGCTGTTGAACCATGATATAGAGGGGTAACTTATATTTGGGGTAGTTAGAGTTTCAAGAACCATACTGTGATTTACCATATCATAGGCTTTTGATAAATCTAAGAATATAGAAGATACAAACAGACCCTTGTTTCTGTGGTGGTTAACTGTGTTGGTGAATGATAGCAGTGCAGTGGTGGTGCTGTGGGAAGGTTTAAATCCATGCTGTGATGTGGAGAGAAGGTTGTTAATTTGGAGGTATTGCATTAGTTGAGTGTAAACTACTCATTCTAATATTTTGGACAAAGGTGATAGGATTGCTATTGGATGATAATTGGTGAGCTGTAAGGAGTTACCTCCTTTGTGCAGTAGAATGATATGTGATGTTTTCTAAGATGTGGGTACCCTACATTCTGATAGAGACCTATTTATGAGAATAGAAATTGGATAAACTATGGCATCAGCAGATATCTGAAGGAAATCTGCTGGTAGGTTGTCTGCTGCTAGTGTGGCTGGTTTAAGTTTTTTAAGGAGTTTGTAAATTGCCTTGGTGGACACTGAATGAAGGTTGAATTTGGGGGTATTGTCTTGAGTATTGGGGTGGGTTGGTGTATTTGTTGGCATGGGGCTACAAGTACTGTTTTGGGCATTGGCAAGGGTTTGGACAGTTTCAGTAAAGAATTTGTTAAATTGTGTGGGGATATTTTCAAGATTATTTGGTAGCACTGGGGATGGAGTAGTGGATTTTCCTGGATGGAGTATGCTATTTAGAGTGGCCCAGAATTTTGGGGGATTGTGAGCATATTATTTTGCATGTATTTATAGTAATTAGTTTTTTCTGATTTGATTTGTTTTTTGGGTTTGTTACGGAGTTCTAGATACTTTTGTCTAAAGCTACTGGTTTTGTTTTTATAATATAGAATCCAGGCCATGTCCCTGTCCTTCATTATAGTTTTAGTGTCATTTCTAGGCCATGGTCAATATTTAGGAGTGAAATGGGTCTATAAGAAGAACATTTTATCGGATCTTTGTCCTGATTTAGAATAAGTGAAATGAGGGAATATTTCCAAGATGGAGGAACCTCTGAAGCAGTTTTTATTTCCCTGAAAGCTTTTTCTAGCATAAAAACTGCATTATCTGGCAATAGTTTATATAGTTCAGGTATAACACCATCTAAACCAGAAGCCTTATTATTTTTTAACTTTTTAATTTGATATTTTATTTATTTTAAAGTAAAAAGTCTATCAATTTTATTTAATTGCTCATTTATTCTTTATATGTTCCTTTAGGATAGTATTTATTATCTCATCATTTACTAAGCTATTTGAATTTTTATTTATATTTATTTATATTTTCATAGAATATTCTAAAACAGTCAAGAATTCCCTTAGTATCTGTTTTCCTTTCTTTTTTGTTATGTCTTTGTAATGTAATGTATTTAATGTGATTTAATCAATCCATTTTCTTAGATCTAATAGCAAGTTTATGTAAGCTTGATGGGTTCACTTAATACATTTGAAATTTTAGTTTTTCCAGGTTTACTGACACTTTATGCTTTAGAATTTCAATGTATTTTGTATTCAGTTTTTTTTTTTTTTTTCAGGCTGACTAATAGCGTCATTTGGTTTTTAAGTCTAACTTTATTTTATCTATTATTTTGTTTTATTCATATACTAGCATGCAATTCTACCATTTAAGTAAGCATTTAGTAAGTCCCAAAGTATGATATCATTTACTTCATCATTTGGATTAATTTCTGTAACATTCCTGATCTCATTTGCATACCATTCTTTAAACAATTTTATTTTATTAACAATGTATGCTCTAGTCTTTTATGATGAGATAAGACATTCCCCAGGATTCACTAATCCTCCGTGTAAGACTAGATTAGTCTTACATGGAAATGTCAGTCTAAGAGTAAGACGGCAGCAAGCCATGCATATTAATGAGGGCGAGCTGCCTCAACTCTAAGGCTAACACGGAGCATGCACGAGTGCAGGGGGTGTGTCGGACTGCCGAACAGTCCAGAAATCCACGCCCCTGCAAGTTTCTCAATTGGGAAATGTCAATTGACATGACTGAGTCCACTCAAATGTGTACATACCCAACACTACACTCCCCCACATTCCAAACCCCTGTACAATTATAAAATATAAAACCTTTATTTATTTTTTTTTTATTATTCCCGATATAGCTGCCCGTATTTGCGCGTGTTTGCGCGGGTTTGCCCATTGCTTAGCTACAGTTAGCAGTTTAGACATCAAAGAGGATAATAAGAAACTTATATGCAAATTAAACAGAATAGCGATAGTGTAGTGGTAGAGCCTTCGCACAAAGAGGAGGCATTCCCGGTTCGAGTCCCACCACTCCCCTTTCTATTTTCTGTTGGAAATCTGTATATAAAAATAATTCCTGACATTTATCATTTAAATTTTAGTAAAAAGCATTGAAATGGCCTATGTAGTAGTGAACGAATTTTATATATATATATATATATATATATATATATATATATATATATATATATATATATATATATATATATATATATATATATATATATATATATATGAAGGTGAAATGGTTATGCATACTGATGGATGCATAAGTAACGTATCTTAAGCAATGTGAAGCACTGCTAAGCAAAGTTTACCAATATTAAGCATATTTAAATATAATTACTCGTAGCTGAGCACTGCGTTAACTAGTGCAATAGCTTTGCATGGAGTTGCTCATCGCACAAACTAGCGCAAACAGAACATGTTTGTGGGTAGCTGCGTACCGCGCTTACCAGTGCAACAGCGGGCAACAATGAGCAACGTAGAGCAATGCTGAGCAACATAGCGCAACGTAGAGCAACGTCGGGCAAAGTTGAGCAAAGTTGGCTAAACGCAGCGACACCTCATAGGCAGTCTGGCCAGTAGTAAAATAAAAAGCAATGACAGGCCTCGAACCCAGGATACTGTGCACCGTAATCACAGTACTGAACCACTAAGCCATGACAGCTTTTCATAAGCATGCACTTTCAACACACACATACATATCAATGGAAGTCTATCCATTACTAAGCAGGTGTGCCTTCAGCTGAGTTTTTTCAAAACTGGCCAATCACAAATAAGTGTGGGAAATGATGCATATTTAAGCTCCATAAGTGGGAATAGTTGCCATAACTGGCTGTAGCTCCCATCTGCAGGCAGCAATGGCCAGTGCTAGAGAGGGCTCTGGGGCATTGAGTAGTCAAAAGTAATGGTTTGGCTCCTTGTCCATAATCATGAGGATAGACTCCTGCGGAGCCAGTACTAGGGCACCCAATACAAAGCAGAAGCCTGGGACTGTCTAGCTCATGAACTCACCAGTGCCACAGGTGTCCCTTGGACTTCTGAGCAGGTCAGACACCACCACGCAGACCTGAAGAGATGCAAGGTGGATCAACTGGACCAGTGGATCCAGGAGGCTCGTGAGATGGAAAATGCCCCACTACTAAGTAGCCATGGAATTAAGTATGTAAGAAGTGCTATTCTAGTGTATACTATGGATATGTATGTCTCAATATCACTTAATTTACTTCACAGCTGCAGGTGTCCATGCTGCAAATCAGCAAGCCTATGCAGATAGGCTGCTAAGGCTGCACCACCAGGCAGGTTAGTAATTATTCTGCTTGTACTGTTCTGTAAAATAAATGCGAGAGTCTGAAAAAAGTGTTTTAACACAATAAATAAAGGTATAATAATTCTCTAATAATTATTCTGCATGTACTGTTATATAAAATAAATGAGAGAACTTCTAGAAAAGTGTTTTAAGTCTTTAATAAAGGTATAATTCCTCGAGTGTGTCTGTGTCATTTCTTTGATATGTTGTACTCTTGCATTATAGAAATAGTACTGTTGTATTAAGCGCTGTTAACACACAGTTGAGTAGGCCCATATAAAGTGGATGAAGGGAGTGCCAGTAGCTTTTAAGCATATTTACAGTCCTCAACTGTTGGTTCATGCCCAGCATGTACAGGTTAATCTGGAACATGAGTAGCTTTGTATAGTGTTCCCCAGAAATGTCATTGTGCTGGCAGAAATGTAGGGAGCTGTTAACATATAACTGTAATTTCACCTAAATATATCTAGATAAGTATAGTAAAGTAGAGCTGTCAGTGTACCATCTCAGCAGTAGTGTGTCTGAGCAACTCACAAAATATGTAGCAGTAATATCTGCATCCCGGACAGTTTGTATGTCAGATACAGCCCATGTATACAAAGATCTAGCAAAACCCATTTCACAATTTAAGGACAATTGTGTAGTGTAATAATACATGTAGGGGACATATAACTGCAGTTAATAGGAATGTAGTGTAAACTAGAAGGATATATAAGTTGTTAATGGAGCTATCATTTTCCACCCTACTGTATGTGCATAAAAAATGCAATTCCACACCTCAATAGGTATGTCTAATCTCAAAACATTTGTTGGGACATATGTCCTATTGGTTTATAAATATCTGCATTTATTTTGATGCATGTGCCCAGTTCAAATACCACAATATTGGTGGCCTATTGCCATCAATTAAACCTGCATGCTGTTGTAATGTCCACTGTGGTTCTATATATGCATGTGTCATGCTTGCTGTTCAACTGTTGGAACTCGGGTGTGTTGGGTTAATGGGAATACTTCTGCATGCTGTTATATCTAATTGGGAATGCTGTTGACTGTTACTAACCCATATTTTCATTAAATCCTCCTAAACATAGAATGTATGGGAAGGCCGGTCCCAGCGGACCCACCTGTCTCACCTCAGCTGGCGATGGCACCTGGCACCAGCAGGTCCAGTGCCCAGCCTCGGACCTCCTCCTCTGTTGGTCCTGTGCCACCTTCAGGTGGAAGCACTGCAGGGGATGAGGCTCGTCCCCCCCATCCAAGCATGGGCGGAGGAGGGCCACCTATCACCCTCCGAATAGTCCGGGCTGTGGTGTGTAGGGATATCGAGCATTCTGTCGCTGATCCTCTATGTCAGCTTGAGGCACGAGTGGTACAACTCACGGGTGAGCCTGCCCCTCCTATGCAGCCCCCAGCACAGCCACCCTGTGCCATCTGTGGGCTTGTAATTTCCAAACACCCTTCCCCGTCAATGGTGTTCACCCACTACATGTGTCATATTCCGCCCCTGTATGCATCTTGTTTGTCTTGTCTGTTTACCTCCCCAACCTACCTCCCCAAATATACCTACTTCCCCTACCCCACATTCCACTCTCACCTGAAAAAAAAAGGCAATCTGCTCCTAAAAAAAATTACGCCCCATACATAGCTGCCCATTTTGCACACATGTCCACTGGACACATAAACTGATATTTAATTAGCAGTACAACATACTTTGTTGTCCTCACCCCTTTCACAGGGGTTGAAGGTTTCATATTTCCCTCCAAAGTTATTGCATATGCACAGCTGTTGCTGTTGAAGAAATGGGCAGCTATGGACATTCCCTACACCCGTCCAGCACATCCCAAGCTGTTTTCCCTACTGTCTTTCCCTCTTTGTGCCCCTTTTTCATCACTTTCCTATCTCCCCATTTTCTTTTCTTTCAAAGAAATGAGCGTGGGGGTTAGCGGGAGTAAGCACTATTAAGCAGTAGTTAGCAGGTTTGCACGAGTGTGCGCTTGTGTGCGCTTAGCTAAGCATTGCTAAGCATCACGCAAACCCGCTTACAACTGCTTAAAAGTGCCTTAATCACTCTGTATGTCAGGGCCCTTGTTCTGCTCAGCAGCAAAATAAAAAACCTCTGTTAGTCTCGAACCCTGGACCTTGTACACACTAAACTGCATGAAGTACCACTAAGCCACGGTAGACATACAACAAGTTGGTGCTGAAATAAATATATCATGCATCAGAATGGGTGAATGTAAAGGAAAAATAGGAATGCCATAACACAAATCTTGTTCTGTGGATCTTTACCAGCAGTTGTTGTGGAATTGCATTACATGACTGTGAAAAGAGAACCAGCCATTCTAGCAGGAAATAATGTTACAGCAGCACTTTACAACCACCACACAGTATCATAGCAGGACAAACACTGGCATATCTGATTAGGGTAGAGGCCATACTTCCCAACTGTGACTAATTTTCAGGGATGTCCCTGATTTTGAAACAAATTCTAGCTGTGTCCCTCTGAATCCCTCTGAAAAGTACTGACGTTGGGCCGAAAGCTAGGGAATTACACTTAATGAATAATGACAATAAGTAAGAGTTAGACACTGCTTGTACTTCAGAAGAGGTGTATTAATCCATATGCTCTGGTTCTTTCAAAGTCTCAACTTAATGTCTTTAATATTTTAAAGGTGTACCTCAGTTTTACCTACTTTTCCCTGAGTCTGTTCAAATATGTACCTGAGTGTTTGAGAGGCCTGGCAGAGGCAGAAACACACAGTCATATCAGCTTTTCTGCTGTTACATACTGTGCAAATAGCTTTGGAAGGAGTTCCAGAAGCATACCCTTATGTAGGAGTAAAACACTGAAATACCAAAGGATGTAGCCATGTACTGGTAGCAACCAACTGTGACAATGCCATTGTTCCAGTGCTGAAAAGACCGGTGTGGTGCACAGACAAAGAATAACAGGCTAACCTCTGGCTACCATCTGGATAGGTCCACAGTTGGGAGCTATGCAGACAGACTATTTGCCTTGATAAACTAACAGGTGCACAGCAACCCTTTAAGTCCAGCAAAATAAAATTCACACAATAATACAAAATGCTCTCTGTACTTCTGCACCCCTGCCCAAATGTACAATATACCTGTGTGTTCAGGGTCTACCAAGGATGTAGGTAGGTATACTCAGTACTGAAATTTGTCCAGTTTTCTTGAGCAGCCTGTGCTGATGTCAACACTAAAAAAGCAGAAACTGTTCAGAAGTGAGTACATTAATATTCATAGTATAGCAGTTCACAAACAGTTCATTTGCCAAACGAATACATCTCAATAACTACTTTTGTATGGCAGTTAATTGTATAATTAGAAAAGAAAGTACATACTCCCATGTATCTTGTGTTAGCATTTGGAGGGGTGAGTACAAATCTACACTGACAAGTGTGTACTGGAAGCAGCAACATTCAGGTCTGAGTACAACATTCAAATCACTGGCTACACCCCTGGCTTCAGATATAAGAACTATACCAACCTTCTGTCTTAAACAACAATGTCCACAGCAAACAAGCATTATCCCCATTTTGGAAATCTGAAAGGGCTACACCTACCTGAGTTAGCAATTTATAGCATTGGGTTGCTATGACAGTGATTATTGAAATTACCACACAGCAGGCTGCATGCAATTAGCAAATGGTGGCCACCAATTAGTACAGAGGCCATCACATGCACATGTGCAAAACCTATAAAAGCAGGCTGTAATTGCTGCCCACAAACTCAATCACTCTATTGCAGAGACTGAGAGAGAGAGAGAGAGAGACAGACAGACAGTGAAAAGCAAAAGGAAAATGGAAAATAAATAATACCAACTCATACAATGGAAAGGTATGTAACAGATATGTATTTACTGGCATGTAGTAGATGTTTTTGAAGAGTACTCTACATAACGTGAACCATTCATATGTGGCAGCAGTACATATCTATGCACAGATGTCCTGCTTAACTACTGCTATGGACAATTCAGTGTGTAGCTGTGTGCAGTGGGCCATAACTGTGAAATATGTAGCTCAGCATTAAATGTCAAACATCTGATCCATGTTATCTGTGTTCTGTACAGTAGTGTGGACAATAGCTGTTTGGGGGATTAGCGCAAACATTTATATAAACATGGTTGTGACAGAGTAACACATGCATGATAGTCATATTAACATTTAGCTTAGCATTGGCAACTGCTGTACCAGGCTAGTATGCTAATCTAGCATTTGTAGCTATATATACCCCCTCTAATGTTACTGTGTGTTCACATGTGACACCTGTTCCTGTTGCAGCAAGGCCCAACAGTTCAGCTGTGAAGTCCAGGGACTTACAACAGTGTGGACCTTGTGTGTGTATGGCACACACATATGGGGAGATATATATGTGTCATATATATTGACATCTGTATATGTGCATAGAGCAAGGGACATATTGCAACTGTTCGTGAAGGGTGGACATATATATGTTGGTGAAGGTTGTTATGTGCATATTTGTATGTAGGTTTTAGTGTGTGACAAACAAGACAGCATACAGTGCTGGTATATGACATGTGGTGGTTAAACCCTGTGTGTGTTTTGTTCAGTTTGCAATGTTGCAGCCAGTGAGGCCTGCTAAAGCTACCTGGGCTGAGAACACTTTCAATGTATTTCTCACAAAACTGTGCAATATTATTACATTACTGCATACCTCACATCCTTTGTATAATTTATATTCCCACCATGAAAGTGGACTGTATATGTGCCTATATGAATATGTATATGTACACCAATGGATGCGTATATACATATATATATATATATATATATATATATATATATATATATATATATATATATATATATATATATATATATATATACAGAGAGAGAGAAAGAGTCATATATAGTCATACACACCCACATCTACTTGTTGCAATAGATTATATGTAAAGTTGACTGAGTGTGATGGTCAATGTGTTGGTGAATGTGTCAAAGATGTGTATTTGTGGGATAGCTTAGTGGGAAACTGTTTCTGTCATGGTATTATGTGTCCTTGCTTTGATCCCAGCAAAAGCTGTGTATGCTGTTGCTAGGCAGATAAAGCACTATGGCATACAGTCTGATGTAGTCCCTTGGTGTTAACTGGGGTGTGTAATTGGAGGCTAAATCACTACATGTATGCTTATTGATTGGTAGTGATGCTAAATCCAAATCCTGTATGAACTGTAGTACTACTTGAAGCTGTAGGCCTAAACAGCAAATTATGGTGTATGCCCACATTGCTTAGAACCACTGTTTTGTGTGGTCCCTGTAGTCCTCACAGATTACATTCCTCAGGCTTAATGTTTTGTAGGTATTGACACACAGTACTGTATGGTACACACGTAAAACTTTTCTGGGTTTCCATACCTTTGTGTCTTGTAATTATGTCTGATGTGTGTGTGTGGGTATGCCTGTAACATGTCCTCTGTTATATGTGTGTTACAAGATATAACTGGGTATCTAGCAACATTTATAGTTTACTACAGCAGTATGCCACCTATATCCACAATTGTGCACATGTTTTGGCCACAGGTTTGCCATCAACAAGTTGTGTGGTATAATGGTAATACTGTAACTGGACATTACAAACATTGCGATGGATGACATAATTCTTTATGCATTCACTTGATCTATACCTTCTGTGGCTAGGTGGTGCATTGTGCCACATACAGTGTGCCATGTACTGTTGTATAGTCTTATATAGTGACTTTATTTTGCTGCTGTGCAGAACATGGTTTATTATATAGGGCATGCCAGGCACTTTCAAGCAGTTGTGGAGTGAGCACTGATAAGTGGTATTGAAAGTGTGTAATCTCAGTCAGCTAATAGGTTGCTATATATGGCATTTCAGTGATATCTGAACTATATAATGTTGTGTGACATATGACTTGCTTAGACATATTTTTTCTTTGTCTTCCAGGGATCATGGCCCACCATTGTAATCCTAGCTACAGTAGTGCTGAGGATGACATTATTACCAGCTGTCTGATTCAGCACTACAGCCTACTATTCTTGAGAACCAGCCAAGACCAGCATGAGCGTACTGCACTGTGGCAAGATGTTGTCCGGAGGGTAAATGACATAGGCATGCATAACCGGACATATGAGCAGGTACGCCATCACTGCAGTGATTTACTTAGACATGTCCAGCAGCGTGCTTCTGATGTCTGTAGACAACAGCTTGCAACAGGTGGTGGAGTTAACATCCATCCCCCCCTCACCAGAGTGGAGGAGCTGCTCCTGAGCCTGGTGGCACCTGCCCAACAGCAACAACAGCAGGCATTTACCTTGATAGAGGTTGGGGCCACCCAGCAAGAACACTTTGACCATGCAGGTAACATGGCATATCTGTAGACTACTGATACCTCTATTGGTAGATCATGCATATGTGAGATGTGTACTGTGTAGTTAGAAGATGTGGAGCCTATTATTGTGCAATACTGATCATTTGGAACATAATCTGTAGGCCTGTGAATGTAAACTGTTGTACTACTGTAAGATTGCAAGCCCACAGTAGCAATGCCACAGTTGTCGACACTGACAAACTGTCTCATATCCATGTAGGTCCCTCTGGTGTGACAGCAAGGCAGTGGACACATGATGGTGAGTGTGTTCTACATTTATTATTGCAAATTAAAAGTGCATGTCATAGTTAAGGTGTAGGCCATGTACACATGTAACACACCTACGCATAATGCATGTTATGCATGTTTGCTGTGAGACTACGCACATCTAAGTAATGTGATTAGCTGCCTCAAACACATGCAATACACAGACCTTCTCAAACAAATGTGGCTACACTGGAGTGACCATTGGATTGGCAGAGTCGATACGCATGCACACAACATACACAACTATGTCATACACAGAACATGTTAACATGCTACACATGAAGCATTCACAAACCCTCTGTAAAGTCACACTCCAATATCTCAAATGTCATCCACACAGCACACATAATATACCTGAGGGGTAGAGGCCTATCATGGGGCAGTGAAACACACTGCAACATACAACACATTCATGTTAGGCAATGCTCCTTATCGGCCTCCTTACAAACCCATGTAACAACTGGCTGTGAAATGGTGAATGTAGCCATAGTAGTGCAGTTCTGGAACAGCATGATAGGTGCTGGTTTGGGACACATTTGTAGCCTTGAGTGACCACATGATGCTTCGTGATGCTGGCTTATGGTACTACACCCAATCTAGTTATTGTAACCACAGTACTGCACATAGCTTTCATTGCTATACACCTCAATGTTGTGTGTGTGCAAACATATGCACCTATAAACAATATGCATACCAATCACCATTTGCACAACTGACACATATATGTCTTGTAATGCTATTGAGTGGCTAGGTCATATGACACACATTGGGTATGTGTGATGTTTAAATATGCAGTTGTGTTTTAGCATGCCATGTCATGGATGACACTGGCATGTCCACAATATGATCTACACTCACCATAACTACTGTACATTGGCTATGTGGACCAATGGTATTCCATCAGTTATACATGCACCACTGATCTTGTGTGTATACACATCATGCATGAGCTAAAACTGTATCCACAATTATTTGCTAAAGACACAGAGGCTCTAATCAGAATTGGATATCTATGTGACACACAGATACACATCCAGCCATGCTATGTATACCTGTGAGTGATGGTGCACAGTACATTAAAGAGTTTTTAATACTTGCACAGCAATGTTGTGTCCATGTGTACATTGTGTTCCAGGGGGAGGCCAATCACCGAACAACAAAACACATGCATCAAAGCCATGCATACTGTTAGTAACAAGAACTGTCTACACTAGCACTGCATGCTGTTGAGCAACACATGTCCTGCATGCTGACATGTGTGATATGACTATTTGGCTTGTGATACTGTACCCCACTATCAACTGCTATTGAGTATGTTCTGAGATTGCTGGTGGTGGTGTGTGTGTGTGTGTGTGTGTGTGTGTGTGTGTGTGTGTGTGTGTGTGTCTGCTTTAGTGAGGAGTGTATTTGTGTGCATGTGTGCATATGTTCATGTGTGCATGTGTTCATGTGTTCATGTATTCAAGTGTTCATGTGTGCATGTGTTCATGTGTTCATGTGTGCATGTGTGCATGTGTTCATGTGTCCATGTGTTCATGTGTTCATGTGTTCTGACATCATGTACAGGTCTTAAAGTGTGTTTCCTGTTTTACTCTCACAGGTGCTGAGGTTGGGCTGGCTCAGTGCATCAGGGATCCTGATGTCACTGACACAAACAGTGATAATGAGGATAGGTGTGTTGAGGCACAGGCATGTTTGTCAGGGTCTGTTGTTGGGCCACCAACTGACAGTACACAAGTCACCACCCCATCCATGCACACAATCATACTGCCTGTACATCCATCATCACCAATGCCCTTAGCAGAGGGACAGTGTACAGTCACCAATGGCCAGGACAGTGTGGTATCTATGGCACATGCATCAGGACACAGCAGCCATAGCCAGATGTCTGGAATGGTACCACATAGGCAGATGTCCAGGGGTTCTCGTCAGAGCACTGCTGGTCATCATGACCCTGACAGACGTGCCACAACTCTTACAACCACACGCATGTTCCAGGCTGTCATGGAGGCACAGGCATGTATGGAGCGGTACACCAGACAGGGACTAAGGGCACAGAGGGCTCATAACACCTCCTTAAATGACAGTATCCATGACCTATCAGGTGCCATCCGTAATTACACTGAGATCATTGATAGACATTGGGGTGAGACATTAGATGTCCTCCACAATGTCATGTCCATGTGTCAGGACAGTGCGGGACAGTTGAGATGTTGACGTGGATGTATGCCAGCAACATCATCAGCTGGCAGTCACTGTGGACGTCCATCATGTCATAGCTGCTCCTGTAGTGCCAGTACCAGCCCCAGCAATGTTGGGAGTGGGCTGTCCATAGACCGTCCTAGAAGGCCACGTGCACGTGGCTCTGGCCAGTCCCAGCAGGGACCTGGATCCAGTGTACATATGTCAACCTCTGAGGATAGTACCCAGTCTGGATTAGTACCTGATACTGTCTGTAGCACCCCTGCCAGGCACAGGTCCTGTATCAGTGGCCAGAGACGATGATCTGTAAAGCCTACCAGGTAGAGTCTGTAGCTGTCCCACAAATCTCTGTATATGGCAGCCACATGGTGGAACTGTGTGCATGCAGACACACACACATAAACCAGACACCTAGGGCAAACACATACCCGCACACATTACATCCACAATGGCCCATAACAGTACTCTTGGCCCTCACATACACACTCACACACACATGTCGATTGTATGGCTCAATGTAGGCCTCTGGCAAACCAACAACACACCCTGTGCATATGATGAAACCTGTGCCATCTCCTGTCATCTGTAACATTGATGCAGGAACAGGCTAACATGGTGCTGATGCACAGGGTGACTTTATAACAGAATAGCAATGTTAGCATGTTGTCAGCAGTAAAGTGTAATGATATCCTTGGAGGTGTAGCTGAGCAAGCATGATACATTAAAGCTATAATTATCAATGTAGTATTGTTTACACCAGTGTTTATTCCAATTGTGTATTGTCTGCCCATGTGCCACTTGACTGATGTGTGTAGTTTTGTCAGCATGTGTTAGAGAGCGGACAGTAAGTGTGGGATGTGTGCAGCACAGATTTGCAGGTATACATTTGTGAACATGGTTGAGGTGCACTGTTTGCATGTACGTGCATATTGGACACATGGGCTGGGTGACATGCCCTGTATTAGACAGTGTTAACACTCCATAGTTTCTATTGGTGGCCAGTATGCATTGTACTACACACATTTTGGAACTTGAGTACACATGTGTGTATGACATGGTTTGATACTGTGCTGTGGGTGATACTGTTACTATCTGTCATTGGTTTGCATTCTGGTAGTATACATAAACTCAACAGCCTGACCATAAACACTTGTTAGATGATGTCTTGACAACTGACACACAGAAGTAGGCCACACAGTAACATTTGCAGCCTTCAAGTACTATTCTATGCCAGTAACCAGTGGTATTCACCTGCACTCATTCCTGGGACCACTCTTGTTTGGCAAATAGCTTTCTTAGGTACAAGCAAACACAGTAGAAATATGTCTGGCCACATTTGCCAATGCATACTGTGGGCTATAATGCATTCTCCAGATGACACACACATCCTCCAAAAGGGTATCATACAGACAGATACCTGGTGTCAAACCCATGCTGTAAAACTATAAGCCAAATAAAGCATAGTCATCCACTTTTACAAAACATAGTATCTCATGAGTACCACATAGGTAGTAGCACCAAAAATGTTGAACAGGTACCGATGTATGCATAGAGCCATGTGTTATGTCATATCTCCTTTGATAATCACATTTCCAAAGGGTTTTGGAAATCCCTCTGTGGATCACATAGGCAATAAGGGGTCTGCATGCATATCCACAAAGGTTGTTACACACCTATAATAAATAGCCATCTTTGACAGACCTTGCTGCTTTTGAACAGGTTTCAAATATACCTCAGGCATAAACCCTCACTCACACTATTCAATAGAAACCGTAATGAGTGTATGTGAAACGGATGACGTAGGCCAGGGATCACTGCAGTGGCTAGGCTTGTCACAAGCATACAGATGTGACCTAAGGTCTGAAAAGCGGCAGCACACTCTGACAAAGATAACAGATGTGTTCATGGAGAAAGCAGGGTTCCCACCTATGAAATAAGTGAGGTCACATGTATGTATATGTATTTGCCACAAAGCTACCTGACATGTGTAATGCACATACTGTTGTTATTGTGATATGTCATACAGTAGTAAAAGCAAAACCCACATCACGTTGACCAACAGTGTCACACACAGACAGACATCAAGTGCAGGATTCAAACCCCTACCTAACGATACTAGAGCAGTATGCATTAATACGACATGTTATACATGATGAAGCGTGGCTGTGACCACGCGAAAGCGCTTACCTCTCAATTACATTCACAATAAAGAAGAGTTTTACTTTTGCTACGGCTGCCGACAATTTCTTTGAACTGTGGATTTGGGAAGTTTGTTAAACAGCAACCGCTCAGTACTTTATCTTCATTGCGGTGAGATCAGGTTTCTGTTTTTCGTATGTTATACACATTACTGAGAGTTTCCCATTCCACAGGTATATTTGTAGGATGGTGACATCATCAGACTTGACAAAGATGAGTATACCACTTTTAAGATGTTTCAGTAGTCTTCAAAAAGGCTGATCTTCTCCAAGGAGACACACACACTCTCATACAGTTGTTAAGTGCAGGAATCAACCCCTATTTAACTACTTTATGATACTAGAAGAGTACACATTAACACGACGCGCTATACACATTAGTGGGAGTTCTCCTTTCCACAGGTATATTTGTAGGATGGTGACATCATCAGACTTGACAAAGATAAGTATACCACTTTTAAGGTGTTTTAGTAGTCTCCAAAAAGGTTGCTCTTCTCCAAGGAGACACACACTCTCATACAGTTGACAAGTACAGGATTCAAACCCCTACCTAACTACTTTATGATACTACATCAGTACGCATTTACACAACACACTATACACATTACTGGGAGTTCTCTTATCCACAGGTATATTTGTAGGATGGTGACATCATCAGACTTGACAAAAATAAGTATACCGCTTTTAAGGTGTTTCAGTAGTCTTCAAAAAGGCTGCTCCTCTCCAAAGAGACACACACACACACACACACACACACACACACAGTCTCATACAGTTGTCAAGTGCTGGATTCATACCCCTCCCTAACTACTTTATGACACTACAGCAGCACGCATTTACACAATGTGCTATACACATTACCTGGAGGTTGCCTTTCCATGGGTATATTTGTAGAATGGTGACATCATCAGACTAGACAAAGTGGGTTACATTAGGTTTAATTAGGTGGGCTACATAGAAGGAATTTCTAAACACTTTGGTAATGTGATCATCAAAGGAGAGTTTACTATCTACCTGGGTCCCCAGGGCCATAATTACATTCTCCGTACATACTGGATTACCACCTATGTGGTAATTTGTGTGCACTTTGTTTTATCCAAAGGGGATGACTATGCATTTTTTGGCATTCTGCTTGAGGGCATTGTTTTGACACAAGGTATCTGTCTCTGTAAGACCCTTCTGGAGGATGTCTGTGTCAGCCGTACAGTCGATTATGGACCACAGTTAGCAGTCATCTGCAAACTTGTTCAGCTATACTCCTCCCATGCTTGCCTGTACCTCTGAGCAGTATCTACTGAACAGGTTGGGTCCCAGGACCAATACCTGTGGGATGCCATTTGTGACTGGTTTAGAGTCAGACATGGCACCCACAACTCTGAACATGTGTGTTTGATCTGTGAGCCAGTTGGCCACCCATCCTGTGACATAGGTGTTAATGTTCAAGCTGGTAAGCTTGTCCATGATGCCAGAGTGGGGAATGGTGTCAAAGGCCTTAGTGAGGTCCAGGTGGGCTGTGTGGACTACTTTCACCTCCATCTGTGTCCTTGGTAACTGTTTCAAAGCAGTCAACTAGGTTTAGGAGGCAGGATCTGCCTTTAACAAAGCCAGGTTGGGTAGAGTCCAGTGTCTGGAGGTTCTCAATGTCTCTTTTTATGGGTTTCATGATAATTTGCTCCATAGCTTTGCAGACCAGGCTGAGTAGGTCTATAGGGCAATAGTGTCCAGGTTCTGTTGTGGCACCACCTTTGTGGAGCTGGATGACTGTTGCTGTATGCCATTCTTTGGGTACATAGCCTGTGGTAAGGTTGAATCTGGACAGTGAATGTAGGTGAGGGTGTAGTTCCTTTTGGGGCTGGTGTAAGATGCAGCCTGGGATACCATCCAGTCCCATTGATGCTGTGTTCTTAGGTTTGGAGAGGGCTGTTTTTACCTGCATGTTCATGATGTCTGGGGCTCTGCATTCTTCCGGGATGGACACAGGGCCTTTTGGGGGTGATGGGGGGAGTTTGCACTGAACTTGTCTGCCAGGATGTGGGCAATGTCAGTTGGTACAGTGTATTTTTTGCCATTTTGCAGTAGCTGACAGCATATTTGAGAGTTGCCACCTAAATGTTTGGTATAGCTAACAAAGGCTTTGTGGTTGTTATTCTTACATTCCTTGGCAATTTGTCTTTAGAAACTGGCCTTGGATTATTTTATGAGTGATCATTGTTTCTTCCTAATAATGATCAGTGATGCCTTTCCTTTTGTGAAGTTTACTCTATCATGTGTTTGTTTCCTCTTTCTGTTGTATAGCTTATTTATGGGCAATGACCACCAGATTGGTTTCTTATTTTTGGAGGAGTGCGTCTTGGTTTTATTTGGGATGTCTCGATCCATGCATCCCTGTAGATGCTCATAGAATGCACTTGTAAATGATTCTGCAGATTGTAAAACATTATCCTATAGCAAGGGGGCTTTGGAACTTTCCACTTTGGTCTTGAGAAGTGTGCAGTTTGCTTTTGAAAATGTCTTCACAGTGGTTTCCTTGACTGGGGGGGATGTGGATGTCTAATGTGATTACTTTATGATCTGATATTACAAGTGAGGGGTTTATCTCTGTTGTAGAACACTGGTACCCCATGTTGGTGATGATCAGGTCCAGTATGTTGTCACCTCTAGTGGGCATGGTGACCAGCTGTTCCAGGGCATTTGAGTTTTTAAACTCTAGGAAGCATTGGGCAAAGGACATTGTACATGAGTATTTCTCCCAGTCAATGTTTGGGTAGTTGCAATCTCCTCATATAATGGTGTTTGGTAGGACCTTTATATTTTCCACTGTTCTCAGGAATACTGAGTGAGGTTCCTGAGACAAGATAGGTGATCTGTAGCAGGCTACAATCTGATAAGCAGCTTTGCCCAATGTTAGTTGCACTTGCATGGTCTCCAAGGCCTCATGCTGTGCCACTAACCTGAAGGTGTGGGTATCCATAAGGTAAATGGATACACACCTTCCTTTTGTATTTCACTCTGGGTTTTGGGGCCGAAGATCAGCGGGATTGTGAGTGTTTTACATGGAGCATGTCCAACAGCTCTGTGTTTGACATAGCTTTGTACATTAGGCAGAGATCACCTCTGAGTAGGCGATATGCAAGAGAGTACAGCTGGAGAATTTTGAGACGGTCTGTGTATGGCATGTATTTCAGGCTGCTAATGCTCTTTGTGAGGTATTTCTGCAGGTTTTCCAGTTGTTGTAGATGTCTTGTGAGGTACATAGCAAAAGGGGCATTGTACTCTATTACGGATCTAGTGAGTGATGAGTAGAGGGGAACAATGTTCTCTTCTATTCTACATGAGACACCTTTTGTGATGAGGTGCGCCATGTAGAAGGATTTCCTGACTACTGTGGGGATGTGATTATCACAGGTGTGTCCACTGTCCACCTGTGACCCAAGGTCTCTTATCACACTTTCAGTGTTAAGTATACTACCGCCTATGTTGTAGTTCACGGCTACAGAGTTTTTACCAAAGGGGATGACAATGTACTTTTTGGCATTGAGCTTGAGGCCATGGCTTTGACACCAGGCATCTGTCTCAGTAAGGCCCTCTTGTAGGATGTCCACATCTTTAGTAGTTTCAATTATGGCTCCTAGTTTGCAGTCATCTGGAAACTTCATTAGCCACAGACCTTCCATATTAAAGTTTACTTCAGGGAAGTAGATACCAAACAGGACAGGACCCAGGACTGAACTCTGTGGTGCTGCACTTGTCACTGGTCCAAAGTTGTACTTGAAGTCTGCTACTTTCGCAGTGTGTGTTCTGTCAGTGAGCCAGTTGGCAACCCATCTTGTGACATAGCAATTTATACCTAGTTTAGTGGGTTTATCTATAATTCCAGTGTGGGGAATGGTGTTGAAAGCCGTGGCAAGATGTACATAGGCTGTGTGAGCCACCTTATCCTTGTCTACGGTTCTGGTGACTGCTTCAATGACGTCTATCAGGTTTAGGAGACATGATCTACCTTTACAAACCCAATATGTTTGTGGTCCAGAGTTTGGAGATTACCAATGTATTTTTTTATAAGTTATATGATGATACATTCCATGGCCTTGCAGAGCAGGCTCATCAGGCTAATGGGGTGCTAGTTCCTGGGATCCATGGTGGCTCCCCCCTTGTGTAGTGGGATAACTGTCGCTGTGCGCCATTCAGCAGGCACAAAGCATGAGGTGAGGCTATGACTGAACATGGTACGTAGGTGTGGTGCATGTTCGTTCTGTAGTTTGTGTAGAACACAGCCTGGGATGTTATCTGGTCCCATGGATGCTGTGTTCCTGGCTTTGGAGAGTGTTTTTTACCTGTGCAGCCGTGATGACAGCAACTTTGCAGTCTTCCATTATGGAGATGTGCTCTTTCATGGGTGAGAGGGGGGTAAAGTTAGCACTGATCCTATCTGCCAGGATGTTGACAATATCATTTGGGTCTGTATATGTGTCATTGTGCTGTAACTCAGAGCACATCTGAGTGTTGCCATTGAGAATCATGACATAGCTATAGAATGTTTTATGATTGTCTTTAGAATCAGTGTCGGTTTTGTTTTCATAACTAGCTTTGGAGGATTTTATCAGGGATCACAGCTTCTTACTGATGTTGACCATGGAGCTCCTCCCCTCATGGGATTTTACCCTCTTTTGCAACAGTTTCTTCCTTCTGTTGTGCAGTTTGTTTATGGCAGGGGAACACCAGATTGGCTTCCTTTTCTTGGAGGATAGTGTCTTGGTTCTGTTTGGGATAGCACGATGCATGCAGTCATGTAAGTGCTTATAAAGTGTAATTGTGAAGGATTCAGTAGTCATAACTGTATTGTCCATCTGCATAGGTGTCCTGCAGTTCAGCACTTCTGTCTTAAGAAGCATGAAGTTGGCTTTGGAGACATTTTTTAACATGGTTTCCTTAATGGGGGTGTGGGTCCAGAATGTGGATATGTAGGGTAATTAGCTTATGGTCAGATGGGACCAATGAGGTGCTGACTTCAGGTGTGGAACACCAGTCACACAGGACAAACCAATCCCCGTAACCAACACAAATAACCACAAAGTGAGCTAAATGCTACTCATTGCCAGAAGTCTCAGCCTCCAGATGCATACACTTGAGGCACCTCTCATTATGGAGAATATTGATATCTGTGCAGTAACAGAAACCTAGTTCAAGGCTCCAGACAGCACACCAGCACTACCAGGATACTACTCATTCCATACCTTCCAGCATCAGAACCTGAATCATAGCACATAGGGTGAGGATGTATCCATATACATCAAGAATACCTACACCTCTCTCTACATGCTCTCTACAGGATATGTACCCATAGAATGTTGCACAGCAACATTCTTCACACTCCACAGGGGTGGGGCCACAAAAAACCCTTGGCATTCATGCTCTATGAGCCTGATGAGTGTGTTCTGCAAGGCAATGGAGCAAATCATAATGGAAGTCAACAACTGGGAACCTACACACAGTTGAGCACACAGTTTGGCTTTGTCAAATGCAGACCATGCATCCCGAACTGGGAGGATTTCTTTGACAGTTACCCAGGCTACAGATGATTGAAATGAGCTCAACACAGCCTACCTATACCTCGCTAAGGCCTTTGACACCATTCCCCAGTCAGGTATCATAGATGAACACACCAACCTGGCCATGAATCCATACATCACAAGATGGATTGCAAACTGGCTCACAGATAGATCCCACACATTAAGAGTTGCTGACTACATGTCAGACTCTACACTGGTAATGACTGGTGTCCCCCAGGATTCAGTCCTGGGGTCCCTCCTGTTTGGTATAGACTTCTCAAATGTACATGCCAACACAGGAGGGTTGTGGTTGACTAAGTTTTCTGGGAACTGTAAAGTGTTTGCCATAATAGATTCCCCGGAAGACAGACATATTCTCCAGAAGGGACTCTATGAGACAGATGTGTGGTGTCAGAATCATGGCCTCAAGCTCACTGTGGAGGAATGCATAGTGATCCTCTTTGTTGAAAACAAAATACCCACAAACTACCACATAGGTGTTACCCCCTTAAAAATGACAAGGTGATAAGGGATCTGGGGACACAAGTAGATAGTCATCTTTCCTTTGACAACCATGTTGCCAAAGTGATTGGGAGATCCTATGTGGCCCACCTAATCAACAAAGGGTTTGCATCAGGATCCAAAGAGTTAGTGTTGGCACTCTACTCTTACGTCATCAGACCCATCATTGAGTACAGTGCACCATTTTGGATGTACTCGACTTAGCATATCCAGCAGCTGTAGAGACCACATAGGTACCTCAACAAGAGATTTACTGGCCTCACACAGTTGTGTTATGCAACACAACTGGTAAAACTAAATCTGTTCTTCGTTGCGTACTGCCTACTCAGAGGCATACTCTGCCTAGCATACAGAGCCATGTCCAATACATAACTGTTGAACATGCTCCATCTACAGATAACAACATTGAGTCACCCTACACATTTCAGGGATATGAACCTCATCAGAATGATGAATACAACATGCTGGTGGGATAAAGTGCCATCCCAGACACTTGCCTTACTGTGGAACAGAGTCTCAATGTACATCAGACAGAACCCCTCGCTGACAGTCTTCAATTGGAACCTTAATGAGTGGATGGGAAACAGACAATTCATGCCAGGCATCACATCAGCAGCCCCACTAGAAAGGGGCTTAGGGTACTAACTATTAGAACTAGGCCTTGGGAGACTACCCAATGTGGTGGTGAAAGCAGCACAACTTGCGTATGCTGATATATGCCTTCGTGGAGATAGTCTACTACATACCTATGAACCTATGTGACAGGTACATGTCTACAGATAGTAGATGTGTACTTCATCGTACAGCAGGAACATGGACCACATACACTGTAATGCTTACAGATACTGGTGGCTGTTATGTACAGTGGGAGAGATGTGCACCTCATGTCTTTCATGCCATTGGGATGTTTGCTGGGTGGGACAGTCCTGGATGGCTCCCTGTCATGGTCACCCTCTTACACACATCTCTGCCCATCCATCTTTGGCTAATTATACTGTGTTCCCCCTATATATATATATATATATATATATATATATATATATATATATATATATATATATATATATATGTAGGTACATAGGTAGGTAATAGGCTATCTGCCTGAAGGCATATAATAGTATGGCCAGAGTGTGCAGCTATCACCATCCATGGAGTTAGTTCCCTAGGCCTCTGTGTAGTAGAGCTGATGAAGTGATCCATGGTGTGACAGTTCAGTTTCACATACACTCATCAAGGCTCCTCTGGAAGAGTGTCAGTGAGGGACTCGGCTTAATGTCGGTTGGGAGCCTGTTCCAAAGCAAGGGAAGTCTGTGAGTTAGTAATGTATCCCTCCAACATATTCTATTTAATGTTGTGATGATGATATCCCTAGAGCATGTGGTACAGTGAGCTTGGGTTTACTTCAGATAGCGCATGTACATCAGTTCTGCATTGGACATGGACTTGTCTGTTGGGCAGAGATCTCCTGAGTAGACAGTATGCAACAGAGTACAGATTGAGTTAAATTCAGTCTTGTTGCATGGGGCAACTGTTTGAGGCCAGTAATCCTCTTGTTGAGGTACTTTGGTGGTCTTTCCAGCTGCTGAAGGTGCCTAGTCAGATTCATTGCAAGTGTGTTGTGGTACTCTCTGACGGGTCTGATGACTGATGAGTAGAGGGAACCTCCTTTGACCTACATGCAAAGACCTTGGCAGTTTGTGGGAACACATAGCATGATTTTCTAACCACTTTGTGAATGTGTTTCTGGAAGTAGAGATGACTATCCACGTGTCCATAGATCCCTTATTATCACCTCCATATTTAGGGTGGTGGCACCTATGTGGTATTTGTATGATTGTAGCTCGAGGCCATAATTTTGACACCACATCTGTCTGACTGAGACCCTTTGTAAGGATGTCTCCGTTGTCACAAACATCGATTATGACAACTTTTTTGCAGTCATCCACAAACTTTGCTAAACATAGCCCTCGTGTGTTTGACTGTATTTCTGAAAAGTATACACCAGACAGGAGGGGTCCCAGGACTGAGCCATGGGGGACAGCAGTTGTTACCAGCTTGAACAGGAGACAACAATTCTTACCTTGTGGGATCTAGCTGTGCCCCAGTTGGCAATCCATCAGATGACATACATATTTATGCACAGGTTGTTGATTTTGTGGATGCAACATGTGTCTGGGATGTTGGAAAAGGGCTTTTCAAGGTCTATGTGGGACATGTGTAGCCCACTTCATTGATGTATGGCCTGGGTGACTGCCTTGAAAACAGTCTAGCAAGTTTGGGAACCATGATCTGCCCCTGACCAAACAGAAATTGGAAGGGTTGAGTGTTTGTAGGCTCACAGTAGCTCTCTTTATGAGTTCCATCATGATGGACTCCATGGCCTTGCAGATCAAGCTTAATAGGCTTATAAGACAATAGTTCCCATGGTCTGTTGTGCACCAACACTTGTGGAGTGTGCCAAACGTTGCTGTAACGCATTCAACAGTTTCATATCCTGTACAGAGAGTGAGTCTCAACAGACTGCTCAGGTGCAGGGTCTGTTTGTTTTGGAGTTCACATATGACACAGCTAGGGAAACCATGTCATCCCATAGACGCTGTGTTTTTAGGTTTGGAAAGTGCTGTTTAACCATTGTATATGTGATTTCTGGGTTTTCACAATCTCCAGGTATGATAATAGGCCCTTTTGTCAGTGAGAGGGGGGTAAATATGTATGAACCTGTCTGACAAGATGTTGGCAATGTCAGTCATGTACATGTATTCATTTACAGTTTGCACTGACTCAGAACATATATGAGTTTACATTGATATTTATGAGATAGCGAAAGAAAGCTTCATGGTTCTCTATGGAATCTTTGACAATATTTTTGCCAAAACATGTACTGGATAATATTAGGAGTGCTCGTTGTTTATTGATGATACTGATCTGAGATTTATTGATCTTCTTTGAATTTTCACTTTCTTTGAACAACTTAAGTACTTGTAGTACATAGTTTGATTATGACAGGAGTCCAATATATTATATGGGTCTGTTTTCATATAACTGTGTGCGCAAGGCAGGATTGGTGAATAGTGACAGGTTTCTGGGGTAAGAACTGCAACTGCCAGACATGTGTGGCCCACTGCTGTACTCAGACATGGCCTAAGTGTGTGAGCATGCCCAGTATGACCTTTCAGTATGTTGTTGACTGACATTTGTTTTGTTTATTTAAGTGTGTGAGCATGTCTAGTATGCACATATAAACTATATATGTGTGAAAAATCAAGTTTGTTTTTACTTCAGGGCTCACCTTTGTGTTGTACATCAACAGGAAGCACACTGTGCCTGCAGGGCTTCATAGGTTCATAGGTTCATAGGTTTATACTAGGCTATCTGCCCTAAGGCATTTATAAGCCTAGCCCAAATTTTTGTGGCTTACGCCACCCCTTATATGAAAAAATACTGTGCCCATAAGTTTGTTGTGCCTCTGTCCAGCAGTGACACAGATATGATTCCTGGGGTAAACCTACGATCTCCCATCCACAGGTCTAGATTTCTCTTGAACAGAGTCAGCGAGGTGCTCTGCCTCACATGGACCGGGATTTTATTCCACAGCATAGGGAGTCTCTGAGTGATAAATCTATCCCTCCAGCACGTCCTATTTATAGCCGTGCTAAGGTTTAAGTCGCTTGCTCTAGTGGTTTTGGTGGATTTGGATTTTTTGAGGTGGAGCATGTCCATTAATTCCGGGTTGGACATGGCCTTGTATGTCAGGCACATGTCACCTCTGAGCAGACGGTATGCGACTGAATAGAGCTGGAGTTTCTTCAATCTGGCAGCATATGACAGATTTCAGAGTCCCTTTATCCTTTTGGTGAGGAACTTTTGGGGTCTCTCCAATTGCTGCAGATGTCGGGTGAGATACATCCCGAATGGGGCATTGTACCGATCATTGGTCTGATAAGTGAAGAGTACAGGGAACAATGACCTCACTAGATCTGGATGTGAATCCCTTCATGATCAGGTGGGCAATGTAGAAGGTCTTTCTAACCACTTTAGCAATGTGAGTGTCAAAAGAAAGGCCACTGTCAACCTGGGTCCCCAGGTCCCTGATAACCTCTTCTGTGCTTAGTGGATTGCCACCTATGTGGTAGCTTGGGGTTACCTTGTTTTTCCGAAGGGTATAACTATACATTTTTTGGCGTTTAACTTCAGGCCATGGCTCTGGCACCAGCTATCTGTTTCCGTGAGTCCCTTCTGAAGGATATCCGTGTCCGATGCACTTTCCACTATGGCCCAGTTTGCAGTCGTCTGCAAACTTTGTCAAAGTCCTCCCATGTTGGCCTGTACTTCTGAGAAGTAGATGCCAAACAATAGGGGCCAAGGACGAGCCCTGTGGGACACCACTTGTGACCGGCTTGGAGTCTGACACAGCGCCAGCAACTCTAACCCTGTGGGTTCTGTCCTTAAGCCAGTTTGCAACCCATCTTCTGACATATGGGTTTACATTTAAGCTGGTAAGTTTTCTACAATACCCGAGTGGGGTATTGTGTCGAAAGCCTTTAAGGTAGGCTGTATGGACTGCCTTTCCCTCATCAATGGCCTTGGTGACTGTTTCGAACAAGTCGACCAAGTTCAAAAGGCATGATCTTCCCTTGACAAAGCCAAACTGGGTGGGTCCAATGTCTGCAAGTCCCTATATCTTTGTTTATGAGCTCCATTATGATCCTCTCCATAGCTTTGAAGACTAGACTTGTTAAGCTTATGGGGCGGTAATTACCAGGGTCCAGAGGCGCCTTTGTGGAGTGGGACCACAGTTGCCGCACGCCACCCTTGGGCACGTATCCTGTGGTAAGGCTGAGATTAAACAGCTGCCTTATGTGGTTTAATTCCTCATTTAGCTCGTAGCACACAGCCGGGGACACCATCCGGTCCCATTGATGCTGTGTTTTTAGCTTTAGAGAGAGCTTTCACCTGCGCATTTGAGATGTCCGGGAGGCTACACTCGGCTGGGATAGTTATCTCTCCTTTAGGGGAGAGGGGGGTGAAGTTTGCACTGAACCTGTCTGCCAGTATGTTGGCAATGTCTGTGGGTTCAGCAATTTTGTATCATTTTGTACTAATTCTGAGCATATCTGGGAGTTTCCACCCAGGTTCCTAACATAGCTGAAAAGGCCTTATGATTGTCCTTTGAATCCATGGCAATTTTTCTCTCAAAATTGGCCTTAGTTGATTTTATGAGTGCTCGTATTTTTTTACTAATAATGATCAGGGGTGACTTCCCTTTTATGGATTTTGTTCTATCATGTAATAGCTTTCTCCTCTTATTGTAAAGTTTGTTAATGGCTGGGGTCCACCAGACTGGACGTTTGCCCTTTGTGGAAAGAGTCTTGGTTTTATTTGGGATTGCCTGATCCATGCAGTCCTGGAGGTGTTCATAGAAGGCATTTGTAAGGGCTTCCGCAGCTTGGGTTGTGGTTTCCTCTGGCTCAGGGGTGAAGGATACCACACCAGTCTTGAGTAGTGTGAAGTTTGCTTTAGAGAAGTTCTTCACTATGGTCTTTTTGTTTGGGGTGGGGCAGGATGTGGATTTCCAGTGAGATTAGTTTATGATCAGATCTCACCAATGAGGATATACTTCGTGTGGAGCATTTTGTCCCCATGTTTGTGACAATGAGATCTAGTATATTTTCTCCTCTCGTGGGAACAGTGACTAGCTGTTCCATGGCATTTGAATTTATGAACTCCAGGAACCGTTGGGCTAGAAAGTTAGGGCTTGAGTAATGTTCCCAGTCTATATTCGGGTAGTTGAAGTCACCCAATATGATGGTGTTTGGAGATACATTTATACCCTCCAGTGTCTTCAGGAAGGCTGTGTGGGGTTCCTGAGTTTGAGAGGGTGGCCTGTAGCATGCTACAATTTGTAGAGCAGTTTTGCCTATGGTTAGTTGCACCTGGATGGTTTCGCCACCAACCTGGAGGTGTGGGTATCCTTTATGAATATGGATACACCTCCTTTTGTGGTGTGGTCCGGTTTTGGGGCTGGAACGCATGATATGAGGTAAAACCTAATAGTGCCGGGTGCTCTCAGGAGCCTTGAACCAGGTTTCAGTTACAGCACAGACATCGATGTTCTCCATACTGAGAAGGGCCTCGAAAGTGCATTTTGAGATTTAGACTTCTGGCATTGAGCAGCATTACCTCAGTTTCTTCCCATTTTTGTTTTCTAGGGTGGTAGGTTTAGAATTTGAGCCTTGCCTAAAAGGCACTATGGGGTGGCAAGAGCCTTAGCCAATATCCGAATCCAGGGTGACAGGTGCAAGCCGTCCCTTGAAGCAGCGTGGCTTGTCAAGCATGTCATCCCAGACAGACAGACACTGGATCCCTTTGAATGACACCAGACATTAAGCCAATTGTTAAAGCTGATCATCTTGTCTCTATATTGTGGCATCATTCTTGGTGAAGGAAGGATACTGCTCAGGGTTGGTCATACCTGCCTGGGCTACATAATCAGAGAGCTCCTCTATGTCTCTTTCATGTAGTCCAGGGAGGTACGTCTCAGGTCGCTCACACCAGCATGGACAATGACTGTGTCATATTTGTACTTCGTGGAGTGACCCGAGTGCTGCGTTATGTGGCGGATTCTAGCCCAATAGGCAGCTTACTGTGACCCTCTCCTTGTTCAGCCTGGTGAGTGGGACGTCAGTGTGTCTGACTATGGAGTCACCTATGACAAGTATGTTTGGTGTTGTATTTGGCCTTAAGGGCTGTGACTGCTTTGCACACTGCTTTTGTGGTTTATGTGTTGCTTGTGGGGTGTCTTGAGGTAGCAGTTGTTTGGGTGTCTGCTTTGGAGGCCTCTGCTGTTTAGGTAAATTTTTACTCAGAGCCCAGTATGTCTTTGTGTGTTTATGTGTTTGATTCAGTGGAGTGGTAGCATTATGTGAGGCTGGTTTTGTGGTGTGTGTAGTTGCCTTCTCCTCCTGTCTGGTCTTGCCAGTCTTGAGTTGAGAGAGCTCAGCCTCCAGTTTGGCTAAATAGCTGCATCTCTCGCAAGTATTTGTGTTATGTGTCCATGAGTCACTTTGCATAGACTTATCAACATTTCTACATGCAGGGGGGACAGCTATTATTTGTACATTTCTACCCAGGGGGCACACCTGATTGTTACTGTGGGTGTACATAGGATGAGGGGTTCACCTGACACTTATACACATTTGCTAGGCCTGCACTGCTATGTCAGGTACTCCATTTCAGTCTGTACTGTTGCCTATCGTACTGGCTTGAGGCATACTACTGTACTACAGATTTTAGCTTCCAATTTCACGTATATTAGTTTGTGACTTTATAGCCTACCCAACCCACATCACACTGCCTGGCCTGCTGTTATCTGTCTGCATAGGCCTGGGGAGAAGTTACTCATATGCCTCTTCAGAGGGCATGATACAGCATTTGTTTGTGTTTGCGTTAGTCTACAATTGTCCTGCTGTGTCTGTGCCAGTGAAATGCTGTCATGGCTTAGTGGTTCAGTACTGTGACTATAGTGCACAGCATCCTGAGTTCGAGCCCTGTCACTGCTTTTTATTTTCCTGCTGGGCAGACCTGACTGGTTAAGGAACAGTAAAGCAGGTGTGAGCATGTTAACCTGACTTTGCTCGACTTTGCATGACTTTACCCAACATTGCCCAACATTGCCCAACATTGGTCACTGTTGCCCGATGTTGCACTAGTTTGTGCAGCGTGCAGCTCCGTGCAATTGTGCTTAAATATGCTAAATAGTGGTAAAATGTGCTTAGCACTGCTTTATATTGCTTAAAATAGAGCAATCATGCCTCAGGTGGTGCTGCAGGGCTGCCTATGTCAGATGCACATAGTACACTCCCTATACATGTTTGAAAACAGGTAGTCTCAAGTTAGGCATCCCTTTTATTGTATGTGTGAGTCAGAGAGAGGTGTCATTTCCAGGGTTCCTACTGAGTCAGTGTATGTGCTATATGTTGCCTCTTTGCCAAGGCCAAGGCATACTGGGCATGCCTCCTTCTGCCTACTGGGGCAGGCTCAGGTTGTTCCTCCTACGAGTCACACTGTGTCTGTGCAGGCCTTGGCAATGGTGGTGGGGCTGTTTGGCCCTATCCCATGCTGTTTCTGCTGCAGCTGTTTTCGCAGGATCATATTGTGTAGCATGGCACATATCATGACAATTTGGGTACATGTAGTTGGTGAGTACTGCAAGGCTCCACCAGATGTGTCTAGGCACCGGAACCGTGACTTGAGCATCCCAAACACACGCTCAATAATGTTTCTTGTTTGTGCATGTGCCTCATTATGGAGTTCTTGTTCGGGTGTGTGTGCATTTCTGATGGGTGTCATCAGCCACGGCTCCAGTGCGTATCCAGCATCCCCCACTAGGTGACCATCAGGGATGTCCCCATTGGCAAATCTCTGGTACAGCTGCATCAGATGTCAGATGTGGGAATCGTGATAGCTTCCAGGGCAGCCAGCACACACATTCATTATTATGCCCTGGGCATTGCACACAACCTGGCAGTTGATGGAGGGGAAGCCCTTGTGGTTGATGTAGACCCTACCCTGCTGACCGGGTGGTGCTTTGATTTGTATGTGTGTGCAGTCTATTACACCCACTACCTCAGGGTATTCTGCTATTTGGTGGAAAAGACGCATATTGCTGGCCAATGCCTCACTGGAATTGGGGAAATATACATGCTCACCGACATGTGCTGACATGGCATCCAGGAACTGGTGCAGTACCCTGGATGCTGATGCCTGTGAAACCCCCAGCATATCACCAGTTGGACTCTGGAAGGTACCTCTAGCTAGTATTCGTAGGCCAACACATACCTTGGTATCCACTGGGATGGGTTCCCCTCTGTTGGTTCTGTGTGTAAGGCATGGCTGGCACAGCTCAACAATTTGCTGCAGGAAGTCTCTGTCCACTCTATAGCGCTCCACTATCTCCAGCTCATGTAGCCCCTGGTAGGTTACCCTGGGTCTGTACACTCTTCTCCATCTCCTCACTGTGGGTTGCTCAGCAGCATTCACAACATCACCACCCTCAGCATCTTGCACATGTTGGTTTATGATAGCAATAGCAGCCCCTAACATTTTGTCTGACATAAGCTTTTTAAGTTTTCACTCTTTGTATACTGCAATGTTGCAGAGATCTTCGGAAAAAACAGGGTAGACTGCTGTTTGCAGAATTTAAAGTGCTGGGCTGCGCTGGGCTAGTCTACTGCCTGTGTAATTGGCTGATTCTGATATATTTCACCTGGCAGCTCTGCTAATTCTCCTTGGTTAACTTCCTACTACTTCTTTTCCTTCCTTTTTCCTTTCTGTTTCCACAAGGGGCAGCACCAGGCAAACAAGTGCACACACGCGCGCACACGGTGTAAGCACGTTTGCAAGAAATTTCAGATATATCCACATTGTACACCTCTGGTTTCTTGTTTTCAGCTAGGACAACTGTAGACACGCCTCTTGCAATCCTGAGCAACTCAGGGCAAATATAAGCCACCGTGCTCCAATCAACTTACAGTCTTTCAAACATACTCCCTTATGATGTCACCTATCTTCTACTCTACTACTCCCATACTCCTACACTTACACTCTAGGGACATGCCTCACATACCGGGGAAAATTGGGATTCACTATCCTTATCCTCATTTGCATAGGATTGCCTACTAATGCTTGGTTACATCTCTCACACTGAGCTTCCCCCCATTAGCAACCAGTACTCAGTGGCTATGTTGTTTTCAGCCTGCCATTCACCTGCATGGCAGAACAAGCTTTTTAGTGAAAATGCCCATTTTTGGCTATTTTTCAATTTTTTTCATTTTATTTAAAGCGCAGCACGTTTGCACGGCGCTGTGTTACACTTAAACATCAGCGATCGGGGAAAAAAATGGATTTTAAGGATTTACAACAATTGCAAATGCTAATGGCTTTATATTTGGCCATTGGCATGCTTCCTCAACTAGATGCATCCTTTATTTGGAGCTGTCATAGCTCCGTTTAGCTATTTGCAGAACAGTACTCCGTTACCAACGGAGTACATTTCTGCACATAACACTACTCTTCCACGGACAGGTTAGTGTTTCCTGGATCGCAAATTTACCTCATTTGCATAGCTTTCAGCAGCAAATGAGGTCATTTGCATACCATAACACTGTCCGTGCAAGAGTAGCTTTAGAAGCTCTCATGCATGCCCCTGACGGCTATTGCTGGATCTCTCGGCAGACATATTGGCTGTCTGCCGTCTTACACTACTCTTAGACTCCGTGCAAGCCTTCGTAAATCTGGCCCATTATTATTTAAAATAATGCTGAATATAATAGCATTGTGATCTAATAATGGACTTGACACTATCAAAACTTCTCTTATATTTGAAATCAAATTGCCTGTAACAAAATCCTTGTCAATATTTGTCTGAGTTCCATATCTAAAAGAATAATTGGTGTATAGAAGTAAATTTACTTTTCTTAGTTCACATATATCCTTTAAGTTCATAAGGTTTACAAAACTTGATAATTGTTTATCTGAAGACATTATTCTAGGTTTCTTATTGGCAGTGATGTCCTTATCAGATAAGATACCATTAAAATTACCAGCCATTATGACCTGGTTTTATATCATAACGTCAAAGCCTCACAATTTCGAACATTATTACATCAAATCCAAAACCTCGAACAGTGAAAATATCGAAGCCGCGGAACATCAAATTCTTTCCCAGGGCAAGAATTCAGTGGGCAGTTTCCGTGGCTTTGCTACTTCCTCCACTGTGGTGTGATCTCAGAGTTGATATATTTAAGTAGAGGGGAGCATTAGAAGTAGTTTTGGGTGTGCTTGTGTTGTGTGTGTGTTTCTCGGAACAGCAAAGTTTTTCCTTGGGAAAAAAATTTGCTGTTCTGAGCTTTCGATGTTATCAGATTTCGATTTTCCAAGTTCGAGCTTATGGTGTTCGATGTTTTGGAAGTTCGATTATGTGATATAAACCCTATGACCTCACCTTTCATATAATAGTCTATAGTATCTAGATAATTTTTTGCATCTTTAGCTCCTAGCCCTGGAATCCAATAAGAGTTTACCTAAGTATATATTTTCCTATTCCATTCATTTACAACAACACAACATATTTTTATCAACATAAGTATCCATTACATCATGCATCACTGGGGAATTCTTTCACAGAATGAGAGTGTCTCCTCTTTTAGATCTAAAACCAGAGCCTGCCATAATTAAATAATTATTTAATGATAATTTATTGACATCCTTACTGAGTAAATGTGTTTCCTATAAAAATATTATTTGTGCTTTATGTAACTTCAGGTATTTAAGTAGGCTTCCCCTCTTTACTGGATTATTTAATCAATTGCTATTAACAGATAAACATTTAAAATCAGACATTTGTAAGAGAACATGTTACAAAAAATTACCTTTATGTAAAGAACTATTATATACTTCAGAAATAACGATAAAGAACATTCAGCCATGGAAAAAACGTTTAATGCAATTAGAATATTATCTAACAATATTACCTTAAAACATTCTACCATGGAACAAGTTTGTTGATAAAATCCACTACACCTTGGCATCCATTTAGCATAACTACACTTATCTCATGCTTCTGCTTCATGCATGTACGTTCTCTATCTTGATATGAATCATTTTAAGAAAGCCCTTCTATGTGTTATCAAGAAAGATATGTCACGAGATGGGTTGCAAACTGGCTCAAGGACAGAACCCACAGGGTCAGAGTTGCTGGAGCTATGTCAGACTCTAAGCCAGTCACAAGCGGTGTCCCACAGGGCTCAGTCCTGGGACCCCTCTTGTTCGGCATTTATTTTTCCGAGGTACAGGCAAACATAGGAGGATTGTGGCTGACAAAGTTCGCAGATGACTGCAAACTGGGCGCCATAATTGATACACCAGCGGACACAAACATCCTTCAGAGAGGCCTCATAGAAATGGATAATTAGTGCCAGAGCCATGGCCTTAAGATGAACACCAAAAAATGTATAGTCATACCCTTTGGGAAAAACAAGGTACCCACAAATTACCACATAGGTGGTAATCCATTAAGTACAGAAGAGGTAATCAGGGACCTAAGGACCCAGGTTGACAGTAACCTCTCATTTGACACTCACATTGCCAAAGTGGTTAGGAAGACCTTCTATATTGCCCACCTTATCATGAAGGGTTTCACATCTAGATCAAGAGAGGTCATTGTGCCCCTGTACTCTTCTCTTATCAGGCCAATGATTGAGTACAATGCCCCATTTGGGATGTATCTTACCCGACACCTGCAGCAGTTGGAAAGACCCCAAAAGTTCCTCACTAAGAGGATAAAGGGTCTTAAACATATGTCATATGCTGCCTGACTGAAAAAACTCCAGCTCTATTCAGTCGCATACCGCCTACTCAGAAGCGACCTATGCCTGACATACAAGGCCATGTCCAATCTGGAATTAATGGACATGCTCCACCTCAGAAAATCCAAATCCATCAGAGCCACAAGAGCAAGAGACTTAAACCTCAACACAGAAATAAATAGGACGTGCTGGAGGGACAGATTCATAACCCAGAGGCTCCCTACACTCTGGAACAGAATCCCAATCCATGTTAGGCAGAGCCCCTCACTAACTCTATTCAAGAGAAATCTTGACGAGTGGATAGGAGATCGTAGGTTTACCCTGGGGGTCATCTCTGTGTCACTACTAGACAGAGGCACAGTAAACTAAACCCTAAATGGGCGTAGTATTCTCATCCTAAGGGGTGGTGAAAGCCACACACACTCTGGCTAGGCTTATAAATGCCCTAGGGCAGATAGCCTAGTACGAACCTATGAACCTATGAACCTATAAGAGAGAGAAAACTACTTAGGTCCCATTTCACTTTAAATAAGCCAGATTAGTTATCACTGTTCCCATCTTTTCTTATAACCTCTTCTTGGTCCTCAGACTACAATAAAAAGGTCATCAGATATTAATTTCACATTTGTTATTATAAAGGTCAAGAAGTTGCCTATTATTATTTATTTATTTGATTTACTGTGTATAAAATTATTTCTACAACAATCTATTCACTATATACATGTGTATTTGTCCCTTTCTCCTTCTGTTGCTGCTTATACTATCTTATGCCATTTACTATTTACATGAACTCCATACTTCAGTTATAATTCATATGTACTATACTGTTTGAAAGAACAGATACACCATCCCTTATATATCAGACATCATTATTTTAGTTCCTTTTTTTGTTGTATACTGTCAGTTCTTGCAAACGATCCACTATCTTGTTTATGCATTATATCAGACAGAATTGAACTAACCTCAAATAGATTATATTTGATAGATTTTATTTAAAAAATATCTGTGTTTTTTAAATCAAATACCACAAAATATAATAATCTGTGTCCTACTAGAAGTTTCTTATCATAAACTGCAGTGTGGTCAATCTATTATTATACAATGATTGGTCATTTACATTCCAAAAGGAGCATTCTGATTGGTCAGGCCAACCAGCCTGCCCATTGTAAATTGAGAATACACCAATGATAAAACTCCGGCCGCTAAAGTATCATTGAGGAGCCAGACTTTTTTTAGTCTGAATGAATGAAACTCTGAAACTGAAATGTGTCATTATTTAGTGACTTTGTTCCTCATAATTTTTTTTTTCTTCTGACAAATCAGAGGAACGAAGTCACTAAATAATGACAAGTATTTCACTTTCAGACTTTCTTTCCTTCAGACAATGCACACATATCCACATTTTTTTAAAATAAAAGATTGAGAGGTATGTTAGAGACCACAAAAAATACAAGAAAAATCAGGTACATTTTGCAAACTAAAACATACCTGATTTCCCTTGTATTTTCTTGTCTCTCTCATACCTCTAAGCTGTTGAGAGGTTGCACTTTTTTTTTCTTAAATAAAAAAAAAATAGCAATGGAGATCATCCTTTCTCCATTGCATGCTTGCTAAACCAGTGATGTACTGCTTAAGCCTGAGATCACAAGTCTCATATGCATGCGCAGTACATCATCAAAGAGCACAATCAGGAAACAATGCAGAAGAACACCATGGTGCTGTTATACAAAGGCATTATTTAAGAAAAGGAAGCAACTTTTTTCTTAAATAATGTCATTGTATAGTAGCAATAACTGACTCCTGGGTGTGGTATATTGAAGATTTACCATTGTTTGCTTTATTTAATAACTTGGGCTTAAATATAACACACCCATGTCATCACTTACTGCTATATCATATAACAATCAATCTGTTAATATATAACAAGCAATGAAAACTACAAACCAATTAATATTAGTTTTAAAGCTTATTGTTTTTTACTTTTAATTTATTATGTTATATGAATTATATATATTCCTTATGTGTGATTTAATGCAAAGAGTTTTAATTCCTAGATATGAATGCTATTAAGTTAATTTATCATTGTTAATACTCAAAACACACTGCATTTCCCATTTTAACATTCTAATACATCACATCCTGTTCAAAGGGTGAGTTGAAAAGTCAGCTTCCACTTTAAGGTTCATAGGTTCATTGGTAGGTACTAGGCTATCTGCCCGAAAGCATTTATAAGCCTAGCCGGAATGTGTTGGCTTTCGCCACCCCCTTAGATTAGTTCCCTGTGCCTCTGTCCAACAGAGTCATTGAAATGATCCCTGGGGTAAACTTTCTGTTTCCCATCCACTCGTCAAGGTTTTTCTTGAAGAGGGTTAGCAAGGAGCTCTGCCTAATGTAGATTGGAATCTTGTTCCAGAGCATGGGAAGTCTCTGGGACAGGAATCTATCCCTCCAGCATGTCCTATTTATTGTTGTGGTGAGGTTTAGGTCCCTGGAGCATGTGGCTCGAGGGGATATGGTTTTCTTTAGGTGGAGCATGTCCATCAATTCTGGCCTTGTATGTCAGGCAGAGATCACCTCTGAGTAGGCGGTATGCAACCAAGTACAGCTAGAGTTTCTTCAGTCGAGCTGCATAGGGCATCTGCTTGAGGCCAGTGATCCTCTTGGTGAGGTACTTCTGTGGTCTTTCCAGTTGTTGCAGGTGTCTTGTAAGGTGCACCCCAAATGGGGCATTGTACTCTATGATGGGTCTGATGAGTGATGCGAAGAGAGGCCCGATGACCTCTTTCAATCTGGATGCAAACCCTTTTGTGATTAGGTGGACCACATAGAAGGATTTTCTAACCACTTTGGCAATGTGATCATCAAAGGAGTGGTTACTATCTACTTGGGTCCCCAGATCCCTTATTATGTCTTCTGTATTTAGGGGGCTACCACCTATGTGGTAGTTTGTGGGTACTTTGTTTTTTCCAAAGGAGATGACTATGCACTGTTTGGCATTTAGCTTGAGGCCATGGTTTTGACACCAGGTATCAGTCGCAGTGAGACCCTTTTGGAGGATGTCTGTGTCAGCCGGAGAGTCAATTATAGCCCCTAGTTTGCAGTCATCTGTGAACTTGGTCAGCCATAATCCTCCTGTGCTTGCCTGTAACTCTGAGAAGTATATGCTGAACAGGAGGGGTCCTAGGACTGAGCCATGGGGAATGCCACTTGTAACTGGTTTAGAGTCAGATCTAGCTCCTGCAACTCTTACCATGTGGGTTCTGTCCATGAGCCAGTTGGCAACCCATCTCATGATGTAGGGGTTTATGTTCAGGCTGGGTGAGCTTGTCTATAATACCTGAGTGGGGAATGGTGCTGAACGCCTTTGCGAGGTCTAGGTAGGCTGTGTGGACCACCTTTCCCCTCGTCTATAGTCTTGGTAACTGTCTCAAAGATGTCCACCAGGTTTAGGAGGCATGATCTGCCTTTAACAAAACCGAACTGGGCAGGGTCCAGTGTTTGGAGGTTCCCAATGTCTCTGTTAATGAGATCCATGATGATGCGCTCCATAGCTTTGCAGACCAAGCTACTCAGGCTTATAGGCCGATAGTTCCCGGGGTCGGTTGTGGCTCCACCTTTGTGGAGCAGAATAACCATTGCTGTGCGCCACTCTGTGGGCATGTAACCTGTGGAGAGGCTGAGTTTAAACAGTGTGTTTAGGTGAGGGGTTAGTTCATCTTTGAGCTCATGTAGGACGCAGCCTGGGACACCGTCCGGTCCCATTGATGCTGTATTTTTGGCTTTGGAGAGGACTGTTTTAACCTGAGTGTCTGTGATTTCAGGGGCACTACATTCTTCTGGTATAGTTATGGGCCCTTTTGGGGTTGTGAGAGGGTGAAGTTTGCACTGAACCTGTCTGCCAGGATGTTGACTATATCGGTCAGTTCAGTGTATTTTGTGCCATTCTGCATTAACGCTGAGCAGATCTAAGAATTGCCACTTAGATTCTTGACATAGCTAAAGAATGCCTTGTGGGTATCTTTGGAGTCCATGGCAATTTTTTCTTTCGAAGCTAGCCTTGGATGATTTTATGAGGGAATGTAGTTTCTTGCTGATACTGATCAGGGATGTCTTCCCTTCTTGGGATTTTACTCTTTTCTGTACTAGTTTCCTCCTTCTATTGTATAGTTTGTTTATGGCAGGGGTTCACCAGACTGATTTCCTTTTCTTGGAGGAGTGAGTCCTAGTTTTGTCTGGGATAGCACGATCCATGCATTCTTGTAGGTGCCCATAGAGTGCATAAGTAAACGATTTTAGAGCTTGGACAGTGTTGTCCTTTAGCATGGGGGCTTTGAAACTTCCCACCTCGGTCTTAAGTAATGTGAAGTTTGCTTTTGAAAAGTTTTTCATGGTGGTTTCTTTGACCAGGGGTGGTGGCGGAATGTGGATATCCAGAGTGATTAGTTTATGGTCAGATCTAACCAGCAAGGGGTTGACCTTCGGTGTGGAACACCGGTCGCCCATGTTGGTGATGACCAGGTCTAATATGTTGTCACCTCTGATGGGGGTGTTGACCAGTTGATCCAGGGCGTTTGAGTTTATAAATTCTAGGAAATATTGGGCAAGGGAATTTGTACTTGAGTAGCTCTCCCAGTTAATGTTTGGGTAATTGAAATAACCCAATATCAGGGTGTTTGGTAGGACCTTTATGTTTCCCAGTGTTTCCAGGAATGTGGAGTGGGGGTCCTGGGACATGGTGGGTGATCTGTAGCAAGCTATAATTTGAATAGCAGTTTTGCCCATTGTTAGTTGTACGTGGATGATCTCTGAAGCATCATGCTGTGCCACTAACCTGGAGGTGTGGGTATCCTTGATGAATATGGATACTTCCCCACCTTTTTGTATTTCGGTCTGGGTTTTGTGGCCGAAATGTATGGTATGAGTTGTAGCCTGGTAGTGCTGGGGTGCTCTCTGGAGCCTTAAACCAGGTTTCTGTTACTGCACATATACTGATTTTCTCCATACTGAGCAGTGCCTTGTATTTCTCTGTATGCACTCCAAGGCATCTTCCAGAATGCTAAAAGTCCTCTGTCCCTCTGTAAGATGAATCTTTATTTTTGCTGGAAACAAAATTTGTACTTTAATATTGTTTTACTGTAAGTCCTTTATAAGAGTTACACATGCTTTCCTTTTTGATATAACTGAAGTTGAATAATCATTGTCAAATATTATAATGTTTTATTTTATTTTAACTGGATAATTAATCCATACTGGTTTTAAAACAAGACCTATATCCTGGCTGGAATAGAATCTTACTATCACTGACCATGGTGTAGGTGGATGTTTCTTTACTGATGTATTGGAAAGTGATTTGTGTATCCTCTCAATACCAAAGGAACAGTGCCAGGCAAATTCAATGTTTTAGGCAGCCAGGTATTTAGAATTTGAATTATACTGTCTCCTTTCTCTTTCTCTGTGATGCCATAAATCCTAATGTTGTTCCTTCTGGATCTGTTTTCGAGATCTTCTATTTTTTCCCAAAATAAGTTATTTTGTTTCAGGAGAAATTCAGTATTATTCTCACTCTCAATCATGTTTCTATATAAATCAATCATTGCCTCTTCTATATTTGAAATTTGTGAAGATTGTTATTTAAAAGCTTCAAACAGCACATCTACCTGTTTTTTTTACATTCCTCCTTAATGTGGTCTATTTTTCTTTCCAGTTTATCCATTTTTAGAGAAAGTTTGTTGATATTGTTGAGTATAGACTGAATGTCTCTCTTCGCTGTATTGTCCTGTATACTGTGTTTAGAGTGATTCTTTCTGACGGAATTAGTTTCTTGGCAAGAAAAAATAAAGAAAAAGGTTTCAAATTTTTGTCTTGTAGCAGTTTTTTCAGAAGTAGTATACATCCATAAAGTTTTGAAACATATTCTTTGAATTTTTCTGTAAAAATCTTGTCAGAGATGTTAAAATGAAGCAGAGCAAAAATGCAGTGCTGTTAACTGCTCAACATATTGGCTATGCCCCTGCTTTGTGTAGTTTTGGTGGTTTCCATGATTTTGGTGATAACTGTGGCTGCCATTAGCTTTGGAAGTTTCCTGTGGACTTCTAGCTGTCTTTTTTGATTGATAACATGCTATAAATCTCTGGTAATATGGACTATCAGTCAACCTAAGAAGAAATAGGGCTGTAAACAATGCCATCTTTATTTCTTCATGTCCAAAGCTCTGAAATAAACCAGGACTGGTCTGGAGTGAGAGCTGATTCCTACTTGAGTGAACCTGAATTGCTATAAAGTGTTCTTTCAAGTCTCTGTTGTGTTTTATCTTCTTCCTTAGAGGTTGTAAAATAAGAGGGGTATACTTTTTATTACATACAGCAGCAACAATTGATTATTGTAGCATGCTGTTGTATTGATAAGGTAAATAACTTCATTTTCATTCAGCAGACCATTCTGCATTTCCTCTAAGCATTGTTTCTATGCATATTCTTTTGTGGGAGGGGTTGCATTCGAATATAATATATATTATATTGTCTTTGTTAATTTATATTTCATATATAGTTTTTTGCACTGTCACTTTTCAATACTTTTTACAGGCATGTTTGATAGTTGGTGAGTGTGCTTTAATGACTATTCTCTGTTTTATTTCAGGGTATCAGGGTGATCCTTCAAAAAGTGGTAACTATTTGAAATGTTCGGACCTGCTGAAGTAAGTCCAAAAACATGGAGACCAAATGGCTAAAACATGGACTTACATTTATTAAGTCTGAAATGGCTGTTTCCAACAATATTCCATTTTGTCTGAGGTATGGTGATCTTGGAGTTGGTATATATAAATTCAGGGGGGTGAGGGGGCTTGCAAAAAAAGGCATTTAAAGGAGAAGAGCAATACTCAAGATTTTTCTTCTCCTGAGTTTAAGATTTTTTTTTTGGTCATTTAACATTATGAGTGCTAACATTTCAATAGGGAGACAGCTAATGTTAAATTTTGGTGTGTAAATGGTTGGATCTCTATATTCTGTGTTGCCTTCCTACAACCTTTTGTTACTTTGTAGGAAGACATGAGATGTTTAGTCTTCTTTTTACCTTGAAAGTTTATATTTTTTGTGTACAACATTCACAGTCGTGTGTTTATTGTATAGTGGTTCTCCCTATGAGTGTTGTTTTTCCTATTCTGATTGTTTGGAAAAATGCTTGTAGATTTATTTTACAGTGTTCTGTAGCTGGAGTCTGTGCTTTTGGGGCTTATAATCTACAACATAATAAATGGTATGTACATCCCTATCTATTCAGGGGATTTCTTTGGAGGCGGGGTGTGTCTGTTCTGGGGGAAGTTGTTTATGGCCATTAAATGGAAGCTGAATAAAATTACTTAGCACTTATGTTAAAAGGACAGATTCCCCCATTAAGCTAGCTAGTCTATGCATATGTGCAAGACAAAAGGATCTAGATATGCAGGCAATCCAAGAGACACATTTTCCAAGTGGTGAACATTTTAAGTTGGCTAGCTGGAAATATTCCCCAGTTGTCTTCTTTCCAGCAGAAAGTCACTATCTTATTTAAGAAATAGTTTGTAGGTATATAGGTTTTAGATATGTATAGTTTAGAAGGAGGTGAAGTAGTTGTGGTGATATTAAAGTATATATAATCTGTCATCAATTTATATTTTTCCCTGCAGTGGGGTTAAGGCTGCTAGACCATTATTTCACTTTATTCAGTACCAGGCAAGAGGTGCTCTTATGCTAACTGGAAATTTCAGCTATATTACTTCCCCTACAGACACCTCTGCAGGTCTTTGCCTAAGCTCTCAGCTATAGTCAAATACTTGACGTTATGGACAGAAGAGTTCTGTTTGGTTTATTTGGGCAAAAGACACACTGTATAGGCTCTTACATTTATGTACTTTTTAGCACATTTTGGTAAGTTTAGTCAGAAAGAGATAGATTATGGAGTTTTATTATTTTTTTTACTTTGGTTCACTCAGATCCTGTCATAATGGCCCAGCCCCAGTGCCCATGTCCAAGCCAGGTCTACCAGCCATCCTTTTTCCCCCCTCAGTTTTGCTGGGAGCATCCTTGGGGCTCAGCCATTTGTGCTTCCATCTGGGGTATTCTTTTATATGCCCTGCCAACATTCTTTGCCAACTCTCCACAATTATTAACTACATTCAAGGGTAACTCTGCTCTTATGACCATGCCTCCCCTTATGGAGAGTCATTAACAAGTACCCTCCTTCCTAGGATAGGAAATCTCTCCTGCTACTCCATCAGTTACTGAACTAATAATTGAACCTGAGTTGCCCAGGTTGTAGACTTTGCTTTACCCTCTTAAGCCACCAGACAGGCTAAGGCTAAAACAGATTTTATATATATATATATATATATATATATATATATATATATATATATATATATATATATATATATATAGGTCTATGTTGATTTATCGAAAATATGGTTCATTGAACCATATTTTCGATAACTCACTTCTGCGAAAGTGCATTCTATTGAAAATGCACTTTCATGGAACAAAAAAATAAAAAGTAAATAAAAAAAAGAAATAGACTAAACAGTATTATGCAGGGGGCAAGCCCCCCTGCACCCTCCATACCCCCCTACTTTAATATTCTCACTCTGAGATTTCACTATAGTGGGGAAAAGGGAATATTCCCTTATCCCCACTGTACCATGATCTCAACAAGAGTTTCCTTAGTTGTACAACAGCAATATACATTGATGTACAACTAATGTTACATGCAAACTGCATGTTCTTTTTTTCTTTAGCGAAAGTGCATTTTCGACAAAATGAACTTTCGCTAAAGTGGGTTCGATAAAGTACGGTTCAATGAACTGTACTTTTGATGATATAACTAGGACCTATAGATATATATAATTTTCTAAACATCTTTATTGATTATCACTTGTGACATAGGCACATTTACATTTATATAAAAGTAATCAAACTGTATTAACAAGTTAAAATTAACAAACATTATGCTGTACACATATTGCTATATATCATATAACTTAAGGAACATTACATAAATTATTCAGTTCCTGCCCCTTTTTTAAACAAGAAACATATTTATTAAACCATCTCTTATGACATAAGCAATCATACATTTATATAGATGAAAACAAACCACAGTGGTACAATCTTAGTTGCAAGCATTTTACATCGCAAACCAAACTGACACACTCCCAGTTCCAAACACTGCACAATATATTGATACAACTTTACAAGACTTTAGTTCTCTTTATCATAACTCCTTGCCTTTATTCTGATCATGATGCTTTTTGCTATAGATTTACTAGTTTTATTACCTTCCATCATTCAATTCTAGAGGCTTCTACAATTTTACACAAGAAGACCTGATTTCTCCTCATTACTAATAAGCACATGAACAGCAAATATATGCAGCCCATATTCTGTGCCTTTAATTGTTTTTTTTTTTCAAGCTAAGTTGAGAATCTAGGCTAATGGCTTGTAGATGGTATGGAACACTGAACTTAATCATCTGTGGGAAGACTATAGATTATTTCAATTACATTTTGCAGATGAGAAATCATTATTTTAACTCAAGACCATTGAAATCAAATTCAAGAGCTTAATAGGAAGACCGAATAGGGTGACAGTTAACTATCTTTCTGTAGCCAAGGTCTGGAATGTAACAAGGGCTCTTTGATCTCCATTCTGACAAATACGACTATGACTTGAAAGTTGTCCACTGCAGGTGAACTACCTTAGAAACTTTACCCAGAAGGACATGCAGAAACATATGATTGTTCTTGCTATACATGTGTCTGAGGCAGGAAAGACACTGTTTTTTTGTGGTATTTTGCCATCACCCAGAATGATGCTGAGATTCAAAGACAACATAATTGGCTTTAATAATTGGCTGTGTATTTGGCGTAATACTATGTGAATCCAGTATGTGTCATCTTGAGATAAGATGGATGACAAGTCTTCTTGCTTTGCCAGAGATGGTCTCCACCTCTCTTACCAAGCCTTTAACACTCTGGAAAAAGATTTTGCTGTCCTCATAATGCCTTTTTTTAGGCAGAGTCCATTTTATGAATACCTAGTAAATGCCTATGGCTCTACTCAATGCTAGGAGTTTTAACAAAAAAATTGCCTGAACGTGAAGCTTTCCTGCAACAAGAACACATTCATATATGTACACTTACAGAAAAATGGTTTCAAAGCAATGAAAGTACTCCCTCTGTTCTTTGGTGCAATGCCTATCTTGTCTTCTAACCCACTGGCAGTTGTGGGGGAGTATCAGTATTTGTCAAAGATATTATCACCTCATAACAGATTCCACATATGAACTCCTAGAAGTCCACACCACCCTAAAGAACACTAATTATCACTTCATAGCTAGCTATAGAACAACCGCTATATCCCCTTCTGAGCAAAATAGCTATCTTAACACATCAGCTTGAATTCTTATAAAACACAAGACCTTTCTAATGGAGGATTTCAACTATCTGTCAATAATCTGGCTGACCTACACTGCTAACGATCAGCCTGTCCAGCACTTCCTTGATATTATAAACGCTAACTCTCTTGTGAAAATAGTTAAAAATTCTACTAGTGACCCTAAAAATCCTGGATCTAGTCCACACAAATATGGCCATTTCTTGCATAGCTCCATATGTATCATGACATTTTTTTAAATCAAATCATAATTTAGTGACCTTTGATTTTAAAACTGGCGGCATTTACTCTGTGAATAGCTCTGTGTTTAGAGACTTCTCAAAAGCAAACCTTCTTCAGTTATGTGATAAATTAAATAAATTCTACTGTAATCCTCCTCTGAAGGACCATATTGCTAAAGCTGCTATCTATGCCTCTGAATTCTACTCCCACTTAAATTGTTGTATTGATAAGGCAGTCCCTATCTGCAACAAATATAATGAGAAGTTTAAAACAAGTCCATGTGGAGGAACACCCATATAAAAAAATTATATATTTATTTATTTATTTTATTTTACATTTGTTAACAGGGTTAGTCTGACTGAGGTTTTGGCTCATTTTCAGCAGAGACCCAGGGAGAAAAGCTCCTCAGGGAAAATCAGTTTTAAATTTTAAAAACAAAGTATTAACAAACAGCATTAGGCTCTTTTCAGCAGAGACCCAGGAAGAAAAGCTCCTCAGGGAATACAAATTTAAAAACAAAGTATTAACAATCAGCAAAAGAATATGAGGCTTGTTACAATATCATTTTAACTACTTTGTACAAAATAAATGAATAGTCAGGAAATTATTTTGAAACCAGTTACATATCCCTTTAAATGGATAGTACCTAACTGCTTTGGAGTTTAGAAAAAAGGAATATTCAAAGCTAGTTGAAGATATAAGGAAAATAGAGTAGAGGTGACCTTTTAGACAGACTAGATAAAGTAGGTTATTTTGGAGCTGAAAAAATCAAGTTTGGTTAGAGAGGAAGGAAGGGGAGCGGGGGAAGAGGTAGGAGTACAAGGTTAGAGATACATTTAGGGTGAGCTGGTGAAATAGGTGGAAGGATAGTGGTTTCAGGGTGGATGGCTACAGTGGTAAGACCATTTTTTTAGGTATTTTCTTATGGCTAATTTGAAGCTCTGGCTATGGTGAAGGGACTTTATTTCCAAGGGGAGCTGGTTCCAGGATGTAGCTGGGTTATAGTTATAGAGAAGGCATCCTATTTTGGCTTTAGGTTTGTAGATGTGTAATAATTCTTGGTCTGAGCTGCGTAGAGTCCTAGCAGGGGAATATTTAGATATTATGGAGGAGAGGCTGGGGCAGAAGGAGGATAGATAGAGGATGGAGTGAATGATTTGTAGTTGATATAGTTGGAGCAGATGAGGGAATTCTAGCCAGTCTAGTTGCTGAAGTGCTAAGCAGTGGTGTGACTTGTAGGTTTGGTTTGCTGCAAATCTGGTGACCTTATTGTAGGTAGTTTCAAGTTTGGAAATAAGTGTAGAGTTTAAGTCTGTGAATATGTGACAGCTGTATAGGAGTGTTGGAAGTAGCAAAGCATGAAAGAGAGAGTTTTTCAGGCTGTGTTGGTTAAGTATTTCTTGTTGCGGAAGAGGTGTCCAAGTTTCTGATGAGTTTTTTTATAGAGTTAGTAATATGTAGATCAAACTTAAGCTGATCATCAGTTGTGACACCTAGCAATTTAGTACTAGGCTCAGCTGAGATGGTGGTGTTGTTGCTAGATAAAATGGTAAATGTACTTTTGAGTGAGGTGAGGTTTTTGGGGAGGAAGAGTAAGAGCTTAGTTTTCTTTTGATTAAGTATTAGTTTGTTATTACTAAGCCATGTCTCAATGGTGTGGAAAGATGCCTGGGTAGTTGAGTGGAGGTCATTTGGGTTGTCAGCAATGGTTATAACTGCAAAGGCATCAGCATATTGCACAAGAGATGACTGGGGACAAGAGTAGTAGAGTAAGTTGGTGAAAATATTAAAGAGTAGTGGTCCGAGAATGGACACCTGGGGGACATCCATTTGTACAGTGAGAGGGGAGGGATAGTGCAGTGAGCCATTTAACTGATTGCTGGCGGGTAGAGAGATAGCTGGAGAACCAGGTGATAGTAGGGGGAGAGAAGTTTAAGTTAGTGAGTTTGTCAAGGAGGAGATGGTAAGAGACAGTGTCAAAGGCTTTAGAAAGGTCAAGGAATAGGCATGAGACAAGTTTATTGGTATCACAAGCAAGGAAGACTGTGTTGATGGATGATATTAGTGCAGTAGTTGCACTATGCTTGGGACGGAAACCATGCTGAGTGGGTGTGAGAAGATTTTCCTGGTGAAGGTAATGCATTACCTGCTTGTGAATACATTCATCTAAGATTTTAGAGAGAGGAGAGAGTATAGCAATTGGTCTGAAGTTATATATGTCTGAGGAGTTACCACCTTTGTGAATGGGTAAAGTAAAGAAGGCTTTCCATATAGTGGGGACATAGGATTCAGAGATTGATTGGTTGATCAAGATAGATACAGGATAGGCAAGAGGTCCAGAGGCAATCTGCAGGAAATAGGAGGGTAGGTTGTCAACTGATAGGGAGCAGGGTTTAAGTATAACAAGGAAAATAAATTGTTTAATGCTTATAAGAGGTCTCATTCTACTTACCTTAAGATTAAACTTAGACAAACTAACATAGAACTTAAGGGAACATTAGGGAGTTCAAAGCTGTGTATAAATTCAAAATAGTCTCTAAAACCGAAACTAATTGTATATATTTCTTTAACTATGCCAGGAAGGTAAGAACTAACACCCAACAGTACTCAGAGATACTCCACAATAATACTACACTCTATGATCCAAAAGAAATAGATAATATCCTAGCTAATTTAGTGCATATTTTACTCCATCAACAGTTATAGCTATCCTACAGGTTCCACATTCCCAGCTACCCCATTTAATTACTATGGAACAAGTTCTCTCAGCCCTTTCAAAATCTAAGAATATTGCATTCAAGGGCCTTGACAACATACCAGGTTGCCTGATCATCAGTGCCAGATATGGCCTTTCTGAACCCCTAAATAAACTCCTTAATTTAAGGCTCTCCACTGGTTACCTTCCTGAAGCCTGGAAAATAGCTCCTTTAATGCCATTACACAACAGTGGCCCAACACAGACCCTGGTAACTATACACCCACTAGTCATGCTAGCCTCACGTGTAAAGTTATAGAGCACATTATGTCATGCTTTATTTATCTGGACATTGAATATCTCTCAGCCCTGGACCTTCACCAATATGGCTTTATGAATGGAAGTTCTTGCCTCTTTAACCTCATTAATTTCTTTGAAAAAGTAACTGAAACAATGGATAGTGGTTATGTAGTACATACAGTATGCCTAGACCTGACCAAGGCCTTTGACAATATTCCCCTTTCAAGTATTACTGACAGACTTGTAAATCTGAATACAAATCCTTATATTGTGTAATGTATAGCTAACTGGTTGCCTGACAGAACACATGTGGTTAGACTAGTAGGTGCCACTTCTGAAAGAAAACAATGACTATTGGTGTACAACAGGGTGCAGTTTTATGCCCTCTCCTATTTGGCATATATTTCTCAGAACTTCTGGCCTATGGTTAACTAAGTTGACAGGGGACTGTAAATTGGGTTTATATTATAACATCGAAGTCTTAAAACTTTGAATGTTATAATATTGACCTCTATTCAGTGAACGCTTGAAATAACGAAGCTGCAGAACAACGGATATTTTTCTAGGGAAAGTATTCGGTGGGCCGTTTCTGCGGCTTTGCTATTTCCGCAACTGTGGCGCGAAGGAGACAGACCGGGTTAAGGTAAGTGTACGAACAGACCGAGGTAATGTGAGTGTGTGATAGTTAAGGACCTTAGCATTAGGGAGCAGGTAAGGTGAGTGTGCGATAGTTATGGACCTTAGGGTTAGGGAGTGGGTAAGGTGAGTGTGCGTTAGGGACCTTAGGAATAGGGAGCGGGTAAGTTGAGTGTGCGTTAGTTAGGGACCTTAGGGTCTGGGAGCAGGTAAGGTGATTGTGCGTTAGTTAAAGACCTTAGGGTTAGGGTTGGGTTAAGGTAAGTGGATAGCTAGTAGTGTATGTACGGTTTAGTGTAGGGTTCTGTGAAGTGTGTATGTGTGGATTATATATTTTGGTGTGTTTGTGCTGTGTGTGTGCATTCTCAGAACAGCAAATTTTTTCCCTTGGAAAATATTTGCTGTTCTGAGCATTCATGTATATCACCTTTCGAGATTCGAAGGTCGAGCTTATGGTGTTCGATATTTTGGAATTTCGATAATGTGATATAGACCCTGTAAATTGGGTGTTGTTATTTGATGTTCAACTGATTCACAATTGCTCCCGTATGGATTAGGCCACACCAATGATGGGTCTAAGGACAATGGTCGCAAATTAAGTGTAAAAAAAATAATTTCACCTACCTTATAGGAGATGCACTCCTCCAATCAGATGCTGTTGTAAGGGACCTGAGTATTCTTGTTGATAACTCCTTATCATTTGACTACCATGTATCCACAGTAGTTCGAAAAGTTCATCTCCACTAGATCTAAAGAAGTCTTAATTCCCTTTTACTCATATCTTGTCAGACCCTTTATTGAATATAACATATCTTCTGGCGCATATTTATCTAAACATATCACACAACATGAGAGACATCAGAGATTCATAACTAAAAAGATCAGTGGCCTCTGAAATCTTAGTTAACAGGAGAGACTGGTAGCCCTTTCTCTGTACTCTGCCTTTTATAGACTTTTTCATGGAGATCTATGTCTAGCCTTTTGTGCCATGAAGGATCCAACTCTATTTGATCTATTATTAAAACATCAAATTCTTGGTTCAAGGAACTAAACCTTCATCAGCAGATAAATAACTCATGTTAGCATGACAGATTCATATCTTAGCATGTCCCTCACCACTGGAACAAACTTCATGTCAAGCAGAGTAGCATCCTTGCTACCTTCAAATTAACCTAGATAACTGGATGGGCAGACTCAGACTCTCTCATAGTCTATCTTGTCTTGCACTCCTTGAGGTTAGAGGGAAATTTTGAATAAGGTTTTTTGGCCAGGTTTGAAATGATCTGCAAACAGATTGCCTAGCACTTGTTTGTTCTAGATTAGCTAGGAAATGCATAATGAAGGCAGCATTAACCTCACAGTTATCAATCTGTGCCAGAGATCAGATTACTGAGCAGTTAGCAGTATAGGAAATTATTTAGAAATATGGAGCCTATTATCAGAATGTAAATGTGTCTATATAGATGATATTACATATCTAGGGCCTTCATTTTTAGATTTAAGTGATGTTTTCCTTAATTTACTAGTGTTCACTGAGGTCCAGTGCCAAGCTTTAAATAAATCTTTCACTAAAGATGAAACTTTAACTTTTACTAGACACTTAAAGATGAATAAAGCCCCAGGATTCGATGGTCTTCCAGCTTCCCTATGGGCCCTGTTATGCTGTTTTGTACTCTAGTACTACGGTCCTGTGAGCAAATGCTTCTCATGCTTCTTTTAAAACTAGGCAAAGATCCAATACCCATCAGCAGTTATATGCATGTGCCTGTCCATAATGTGAATTCTAAAATATAAATGGTAGTTTGGGATGCTCATTTTATGCCATTGACAGCTTCTTTAATCCATCCTGATCAAGAAGGTTTTGTAAAAGGCAGGCTTACATACAACAATGTCTTCAGGATCACACATCAGCCACATCCTGGCTCTTCTAGCCAAGGGTTCAGAGAACGCTTTTGATAATGTTTGGCAGTCTCATTGTTTTGAAGATCTAGAGTGGTACAATTGTCCACCAAGTTTTTTCAGGATGTTAAAATGTGTTTATGTTGGGTCTATGGGCTCCTCTATCTTACTTTCATTCAATAGTTTTAGATGGGTTATATACGGATGTCCAGTTGCTCCTTTGTTTTTCATATTGGCCATTGAACCTCTAGCCTCAGTTCTTTGGTCTGAGTTTGAAGGTTAAGGTTGGTTAGAGTTGATGGGCAATAGTTCAGGTTTCCTGACCTTGTTTGCAGACGACTAACTAATTTGTATGGAGAACCTGGATTCATTCATTCCATACTGTTAAGGAATACTTCCAGGCTGGAAATTAACCACTAGATATAAGGTTAATCATGCTAAATCAGCACTTTTGGCAAGTGAACATTCTATCATTCCTGATATTGTATGCCAATGTAGTTTCATTTTTAAGACTCCTAATGTTAAATATCTGAGTATCCTATTAGGTCCTTAAATTATCAGGTTATACAACAAATATTGGCTGACAGTCTTAAGGAATGGGCTTCTTGAGTCCTTACATTTAAGGTAAAGATTTTGCTAGTTAAAATGGCCTCTATCCAAGATTATTTTGTGCTCACCAAGGCCTCCCAATATTATTTCCCCTCAATCCTCCCCATAAATGAAATAGGTGGGATTATGGTATTTATATAGTTTCCTGACTCTATTTGAAGTAACCAGACTATGGACTATGCTTCCAAATATAGAAAAGAGCCTTGAGTTACAAGTCTCTTAGTGGCACATAAAGCAATGATGCTTCATTTGATGGATGAAATGTATTGTCCTGTTTCTGTTCCCCATAGGATGTAGCAAATGATGGAATCTATTCTACTATTCCCTAAGGTTACCATTGAGACTACACAAGATTATTGGTCTCACTGCCAAGAAAGTAATCACCAAGCACAATTAAGTTAATGTTGACAAATATTAGACAAACTGTATAAAATGGAAGTACAAGTAACACAATGAAGGTGGTACAATCATGCATTATTTCTGAAGTTTTTAAACTGATGCCATATATGCAGATTAAATCTGATCTGGAATATAACAGGTTAACCTTGTTCTTGGTGACTTTAACACCGACTGTTGCACCTGCTCAGCTGAATCTCCTGTCATCCATATAAATCTGTTTGGGTTCACACAAGTAATAACCTATCCCACTAGGATTGGTAAACCCACCAACAGGGAAAGTATCTTAGATTGGGTACTTATCAATAGCCACCCAAGCTTGTATACAGCTGGGACTCTCCCTGATGACCTAAGTGATCATTCAGTAACTTATATTATTAAGCATAAGGCAGAAACTCACCACAAGACTACGTACAAAACAATCAGAAATAATAAAAACTTCAGTCCTACTAACTTCCTAAACAAACTTAAATCGGTCAACTGGTCAATCCTAAAAAATCTACCACTAGATGAAGCCATAACTTTCTTTAACAATAAATTCCTGAGCATCCTTGACTCCCATGCTCTTGCACGTACTATAAAGACTAAATCTAATACTACTCCATGGCTCACAAAGGAAACTAAGATAAAAATCAAACTTAGAAATATAGCCTGGACCAAATGACGAACAAGTAAAGCCCCCCTCGACCAAGTGAGATATTGTCAACTTAGAAATGATACAAAAAAACTAATTTTGCTTGACAAAAAAAAACTACTACCAGAACCTCCAATTTAAGCACCAAAACAATCCCCAAAAGTTTTGGCCAGGTATTAACTGACTTCTTCATCTAGGACAATCTACTACCCCAACCCCATCAAACTATATCCATAAATCCCCAGAAACTGTTGCCACTGCCTTTAATAAGTTTTTCACTGAAACTATTCAGTCTATAGCTAACCAACTTACTCCAACCCACTCTAACTCTACCACAAACACATTCACTTCTCATCCCCCCTTTAACTTCCAACTTGTCTCTACCACTTTTATCCGATCCCTTATCAAAAAACTAAAACCAACCACCCTTTCTGCTAACCTCCTTCCTGCAGAGTACCTACAAAAAGCTACCAACGTCATAGCATTCCCCATCTCTATCCTAATCAATAGAACACTAACTGATGGAACTATCCTTTCAATCTGGAAAATATCCCATGTTATCCCAATCCAAAAAGGTGGAAGTTCAACAGAGTTGTCCAACTGCAGACCCATTGCCATTCTCTCACCACTAGCCAAATTAATAAAGAAGTGCATTCATAAGCAACTTATAGACTATCTCATTCAGAGCAGTCTGCTTGCCAACTCCCAGCATGACTTTAGGCCATACCACAGCACCACCTCTGTCCTCCTTTCTTTTACAAATACCATATTCCTATATAGGAACAACAACAGGCTATCTTCATCCCTATTTCTAGACCTGTCAAAGGCCTTTGATATGGTCAATCACAAATGACTCATCCATTCCCTAAAATCCATCTCCATAGATAACCATGTATTCAATGGTTCCTTTCCTATCTGAATGACAGACAACAGGCTGTATTATGGTATGGCAAACTGTCCACCCTGCTACCTCTCACCCTTGGTGTCCCTCAGGGCTCTATTCTAGGTCCTATACTCTTTTCTGTCTTCATCAACAATCTTCATACTGCCATCCCTGATGCAACCTGCATTCAATATGCAGACGGTTCTAACCTGATCTGTATGACTTCCTCCCCTTTAGACCTGCCAACCTTAACACAAAACACATTTAACACAGTTGAAAACTGGCTCTCTAATCACCGTCTGTTGTTAAATCCCAACAAAACTAAACTGCTCCTCTTTACCCCCACCAGTAGATATACCCCATTTCCCTTCTTCATAACATCTAACAACAGTACCTCTATCTCTCCGGATGACCACACTAAGCCTTTAGGAGTAATAGTGGACAATAATCTCAAATTTGATCTGCATATCAATAAAACTATAAAAAACATTAATAAGAAGCTTGGCTCATTATACAGAAGCAAACCTTTTCTAACTCCATTAACTAGGACTGCAGTCGCCCACTCACATCTACTCTCTACCCTTCTATATGCCTCCCCCATACTCTCCAATTTGAGCAAAACTGAACTTAGTAAGCTCTCTCACTGTTACAACCATATTGCCAGATTTGCCATAGCCTCAACATATAGGACACATCACTGTCAAAACCTCAGTCTTCTCAGTTGGCTAGAACTGCCTAGCCTACTTCTGTTCAAATAGCTTATAGTAGTAAACAAAATTCTGTACCACCCTGAAAATACTCAGGCACTCGAAAATATCATAAAGCCATAAAGTAATTCAAGGCAGCTACAATCATCCAATAAACTGTTGGGCCAAACCCACAACCTCATTATCTCAGCCGGTGATTCCCTGTTTGCCAACATCGTTGGTAAAACTTTGAATTCACTTCCATCTAACCTTACCCTTCAACCGTCTTTAAGTCTCTTCAAAAAAGGCCTCAAACAGTATTTTAAAGAGCACTGGCTTTGCCCCTGTCCTAACTCTGATTAATCACTACTTATTCAATGCCTTATTGAAATTAATATTGTATGCATCTCTTGCTCATAATAGCTTGCTGAAGCCTGTTGTTTTTGTATACTATTACATACTGTGTATACTGTGAGTACCTACTAAAGGGCTTTGCAAATATGTTTGACTCATATCTGCTATGTTCTATCTGTTATCTGGAGCTTTTCTCCCTGGGCCTCTGCTGAAAATAGACATATATCCAGTTGGACTATCCTGGTCAACAAATGCAAAATAAAATAAAATAAATAAATAACACCTCAATTATGGCTTTAGATAATAAGTGAAGTTTTAGTTAGAATTTATGTCATGATTTGCACATATGCACAGTGGAATCATTTTATGTGCCTCCATTTTGGATGATTTAAATTTCTATAGATATACATTTTTGATGTTTTTGTATATACATATTTAACTCCATATGGATGTTTGAGCTCCTTATGTAAAGGATTAGACAACTTTTTTGTAGTTATTTGAATAAGTTCTACTACATGTTATAATAGCTTGTTGCGATACAAGATTCGATTAATTAGAGCTTTTTTATAATGCTGATAGTTAATTCTTCATTCATTAGTACACTATAATATTTTTATGCCAAAGAATACTACTGCTGTTTATTTTACAGTTCATCTTTTAGCTTTCATAAACACGATTGAGATATTTTAGTAGGTAACTGGAATTTATAATCAGGTCTATGTCAGCTTGCTAAAAAGCAATATATTGAAAGTCATAATACTGAATGTACAGTGTTGAAATGTCAAAACATCAAGATGTTAAAATGTTAAACTTGAAGCATGCTTTCCCCTACATTTGCAGAGAGTTGGACTCCCCCCCTGCAGGATGCTTGTTAACATTTATTTCCAAATTTCACTAACAGGAGAGTTATATTGCTTGTTGACTGTCTGTGTATTGGTGCAGGTTGTGTATGTAGCACTTGCCTGCTATTTTAGGTATTTTCAGTTCAACATTGTAAAGTTTCAACAGTTTGATATTTCAAGATTTTGCATTCATGTTACGACTTTCAGTACACTATTACTGAATACATTTGTCACATAATCCACTGCATGTTTTAGCTTTATGATCACTAATCTGTTTTACTGTTGTACTATAAATGTCTTATTATATTTATGGTTAATGTATCATTTGGTCTTAATTAATTTAATAAATACAAAAATTTAAATAAAAATTATTTGGCAGCAGATATTCAAGTGCAGTAATTAATATGACAGAGACAACACTTTTCCACTTTCTGGAGATTTGAGCTTTTGAAATAGGTGAACAAACCCAAGAAATGTATTTCAATCCAATCTGCACAAATGTAATCACCAAAAAAGGGTAATTATGAAATGTAGACTGAATATACCCCATTACACATTCAGTAAGAAGATTGATAGCTTTGTGATAATATAAACGATGGTCAAAATGACAGATAAAAATGCAGCCTACTAGTGCACAATCATGTAGTGTATAGTTTAATTTTCACACTAATTAAAGCCACTTACACGTTAGTGATATTGTGACAGGGTTGTCACTTTCATGTACATAAACACACACACACACACACACACACACACACACACACACACACACACACACACACACACACACACACACATGCATGTATGTGAGTCTGTGATGATTCTGCAGCAATTTTAAAACCAAGAGCTGTTTATTTGAGGAAATGATATCAGGGATGGCACCATTTAATTTTAAAATAAAAAAACACAAAACCATATTTTAGCAGGAGACAAGCTCAAAACACTCTACCCCTCACCCTCTATGGAAGACTGCATCAACCAAACCCCTGCAAGTATAAATTTACTACGTCCAAGATTGCACAATACCAGGAAAATGGATAAATTCACTTACCCTTGGAATTCTGCAATCTCATTTCTTTCCTTGCTTCTCTAGCTATCTCACATTGACCAAATTCCACAGGGTGATTTTAAGTCAACAAAGAAAGAGGCAGATATTCAACAAAAGGAGAGTAAACTCTCTCTTTCTCTCTGTCTCTCTCTTTCTATATGTGTGTGTGTGTGTGTGTGTGTGTGTGTGTGTGTGTGTGTGTGTGTGTGTGTGTGTGTGTCTATATTATACATACATACATATATATATATATATATATATATACACACACACACACACACACACACACACACACACACACACACACACACACACACACACGCGCACACACACACACACACACACACACACACACACACACACACACACACACATATGTGTATGTGTGTGTGTTTGGGTGTGCAGGAACTGCCTTAGGTCAGTTGGTGCCCTAGGCAAAAGGGCTCCATGGCGCCCCCCGCAACACCACCCGGTGCCCCCATCCTGGTCTACCTATACCAAATAAATACTGGAAAAGTACCCCTACTAGAGCGGTGCCCTAGGCGGCTGCCTAGTTGGCCTATGCCTAAGACCAGCTGTGTGTGTCTGTGTGTGTGTGTGTGGTGTGTGTGTGTGCCTGTGTCTGTGTGTTGTGTGGTGTGTGTGTGTGTGTGTGTGTGTGTGTGTGTGTGTGTGTGTGTGTGTGTGTGTGTGTGTCTGTGTGAACGAGTATCTATATAACATGATGTGAAGGAAATGTAGGTAAGCTCTGTTATCAGCTGTTTTGTAAAATAATCAGGTTGTTCAAGTCCTGCTGTAGTTGAGCATTATAATTATTTAATATTCACTCATATACCAGGGAGTACTTAGCTCAACTAAGTTGAAATCTGTATCACATTTCTTTTTTTTGAAAGAGCAAACTGAAATGTCACTTGGGAAAATTGTCTTTTTATCTATATACACTTCCGTTATTTGACTGGTACTGAAGAAAAAAGATGTCTGGATGTAGTTCACAGCAAGACAGTGAATAACAATTCTTTGTGGTGTATTGGCGGCATGCAACTAGGGATCTACAAGCAACATTTAGAAGCCTACATCCTTAGACTCCTGAGTCAGCAAAAAAACAGAAAGGGAAGAAATAATTGGTTTTCCAAAATATTCAAAAGTAATCATTACACAGTGTTTGTACTGGTACTTAACTCCAGCTTAGTTTCAAAAAACCTTTTAACCTATATGCTTTTCCTAATGCAAAGATAACTGAAATTTGCAACTGAAACTCAGCCAAGAGAAGATATATGGAAGCTCTCTGTGGTGCATAAGGTGTCAGATATCTGCTACAGCCTTCCTGAAGAAAAGCTTTTCTTAAATAAAAGAAACTCAAACATGGTATGAACACATATGTGCTTTGAATAAAATGTGTCAGAATGTTTTGTTATTGTGTGGGGTACCAGGTTTTGCAATGCTGATTTTGCAACAGGAAAGGAGATGGTAAACTATGCAGCGCTAGTGTTAATTCCTTATCTGCCTTAAAATCTTTTATTTTTGTCATTTCATGACTTCATGTACTTAAAGTATATACATTGTGGAAAGCAGGATCTCTTAGGTGGAGATCTGTCTACTCCTGCCATGGTGCCATTATGTGCACCCATCACTCCTTGAAAGACAGCCAGTATTTGCATCCCACAAGCTGGGCTCAGCAAGACATGCAGCTGATGGCTCTGAAGACCTGGAGGGAAGTGGACCTAATAGCTTTCACTGCTATGCAGACAGAGGAGTTATTTTGAATGATTATGTTTGTAATTCCTCTACTTCTGTTATGGCATTCTCTCTAGATTGGGAAGACAATGAGATGTGGCCTTAGGAATGCATTCACCATGGCCCAGAGTAGATACATCACCAGGCCAGCCCACACTCCCATTTTGACTGTCTTTTCACATCCTGGCCTCTACTAATCCAATGAGAGACTCACCTCACAGTCATCACAATATCTCCTCAGAATGGGGAGAGCCATCTTCCCCTGCCTTTGCCATCAGGTCACCTTGGTCATAATCATGGCTTCATCCCTATATTCCACTAGTTTAGGCTACATGGAAAACAATTCATGGAGTCTGTATGGCTTATTTGTTCATGTTTTGCTAACCAGGTTAGCTCTACTGGGTGAATTTTTTTTCATGGAGAAGCTTGCAAATAATGAAATCAACAGATGAGATAAAATGCAATAACAATAAAAAGTGGTTCAATAGTTACATTGTGAAAATTAGACAATTTACAGTAAAGAAATGCAATAATTATATGGTAAATTGAAACAATGTGATAATAAATGAAGTAAGAACAGTTTTATTATAAAGAAGTAAGTAGCTTATAAGAAAGTTAATATGTACAAGGTTAAACATGAAATACATAAGTTATGGTGTTTAATAGTAAAGTTGATGTGAAACTCCAGTAGGAACCTGTACATCATGGATGGAAAGGTCATGTGAATGAATATGAATGAATGAATTAATTAATTTATTTATTGACATTTGTTTACTGGGAAGATCCACTGGGCTAAATAAACCAATTTTCAGTGGAGGCCCAGGGAGAAAAGCTCCACAAGGCAATGAATATACTGGTGCATAACATTTAAAACATTCAGAATACGCAGTAAATACAAGTAAATACATAACATTCAAAACATTCAAAATAGGTAGTAAATACAAGCAAAGTTAGCAAAGAGAGATGAAATTTAGCAAGACAGCATAGAAAGGATATACATTTGAACTATATACAGATATCAATTTAAGTATAAATAGGTTCATAGGTTTGTACTAGGCTATCGGCACTAGGGCCTATACAAGCCTAGCCATAACAATTGCCTGGCTATTTCTTCCCAGAATATTTACTTCCCTGGTCCCCTGTCTAGCAGGGCAACTGACATGATCCCCAGGGTGAATTTCCTATTTCCCATCCAATCATCAAGTTTCCTTTTGAAGACGGCCAAAGAGGCACTCAGCCTGACATGTATGGGCAGTCTATTCCAGAGTATGGGGAGTCCCTGGGTCAGGAACCTATTCCTCCAGCATGTTTTGTTCATTGTGGTTACCATGTTTTGATCCCTGGAGCATGTGGCTCTGAGAGATTGGGATTTCTTTAAGTGTAGCATGTCCAACACCACTGGGTTTGACATGGCCTTGTGTTTTAAGCAGAGATCACCTCTGAGTAGGCGATGTGTGACAGAGTATAGCTGGAGTTTTTTTTTAGATGTTCAGCATAGGGCATCTGTTTTCAGCCTGTGATTCTTTTAGTGAGGTATTTCTGTGGCCTTTCCAGTTGTTGCAGATGTCTTGTGAGGTACATACCAAATGGGGCATTGTACTCTATAATGGGTCTAATGAGGGATGAGTACAGTGGGACAATGACCTCCTTTTTTCCAGATGAAAAGCACTTAGTGATGAGGTGTGCCACATTGAAGGATTTCCTGACTGTTGTGACTATGTGGTTATCGAAGGTGAGACCACTGCCCACCTGTGCCCCTAAGTCTCGTATCACACTTTCGTTGTTTAGTGTACTGCCACTTATGTGGTAATTCATGGGTACATGGTTTTTCCCAAAGGGGATAACTATATATTTCTTAGCATTGAGCTTGAGGCCATGGCTCTGGCACCTAGCATCTGTTTCTGTAAGGCCCTTTTGTAGAATATCCACATCATCTGGGGATTCAATAATGGCTCCCAGTTTGCAGTCATCTGTGAACTTTGTCAGCCAGAGTCCCTTAGTGCTGGCCTGTACTTCAGAGAAGTAGATGCCAAACAAGAGCGGCCCCAGGACTGAACCCTGAGGTACTCCACTTGTCACTTGTTTGGAGCTGGATTTTGAGTTGGCTACTTTTACAGTGTGGGTTCTGTCAGTAAGCCAGTTGGCAACCCATCAAGTGACGTAGGGATTAATGCCCAGCTTAGTAAGTGTATCTATGATTGCAGGGTGGGGGATTACTGCACCAACACCTCTCCACCCTTTGGCAATGCAGATGCTCCAAGTCTCACTCATCTATAACCTGATCCCCATACCTCTCATCATAGTGACCTTATGATTCCACTAATACTGGCCTTCCAACGGCAAGTTACTATAACTAGCTTGTAGTTATGTAGTTTTATGATAAGCAGTTGCTTGCAAATATTTGTAATACATAAGATCAGGATACACAGCCAGCATGGATGGTGCAAAAAGAGTGGAACTGGTTTATTGACAGATGGTAAAAAGTAATAGTTGGAAGGCCAGTATTAGTGGAATCATAAGGTCACTATGATGAGAAGTATGGGGATCAGGTTATAGATGAGTGAGACTTGGAGCATCTGCATTGCCAAAGGGTGGAGAGGTGTTTGTGCAGTATTTTTTTAAAGGATGAGGTATTGCTTGTGGTTCTGATAGCTATTGGGAGAAAGTTCCATAGTTTGGGAATGGAAAAGGAATAAAGCATGTCACCTGCTGTAAGTTTTGGTATGTGAACTTGCAGAATGAATTGGTTTTCTGATCTAAGTTGCCTATTTGGTTGGTAATAAGATAAAATGGATGAAAGAGCTGGACAATCTGAGGGTTTGTAAATCATTTTATGTGCTGCGGTTAGCTGTAAATAGTTTAGATAGTTTAGGAGTTCAAGCCAAGTGAGCTCTTTTAAGGAGATACAGTGGTGTGAAGAGTGTTTACTGTTGGTTGCAAACTTGGCCACCTTGTTATAGGAAGACTCAAGCCTGTTTTTTGAGGATGGGATGTTGGTAAGGAAAGGAGCTCCATACAGGAGTGATGAAAGGACAAAGGTTGGGTGAGAGTATGCATGTCAGAGCTGTTGAGACAGTGTTTTGCCTGTAAAGGGTGCCTAGTTTTTGTTTTGTTTTTTTTAATAGTATTGTGGATGTGAAGGTCGAATGCCAGGTTTTAATTGATAATAACACCTAGTAGTTTAGTGTGGGTAATGACCTCTAAGGTGGTATTATTTTCAGAAAGGATGACAAATTCTGTCTTATTGATAGAGAGGTTTTTCTTAGGGGTATATATTACTGATCTGGTTTTATTGGGGTTTAGTGCTAGGTGATTATTGGTCATATATTTTTCAGTGACAACAAAGGCATTCTGAGTTAGTAGCAGAAGTTCAGATGTTGAATTGGTGGAGCAAATGATGATCGAGTCATCTGCATATTGTAGCACGGATGCATTATTAAAGGTAGAGTGAAAGTCATTTATAAAGAGGCTGAAGAGGTCCTAAGGTAGACCCTTGGGGAACATCAGTTGAAGAGTCAAGGAATGGGAAGAAAAAGTTGAGCCATTTATTAGATTGTTGCCTGCCTGTTAGTGAACCAATTAAGAGATGTGGGAGAGATGCCTAGGGTGTAGAGTTTACTGAGGAGTAATGGGTAGGAAACTGTATTGAAAGCCTTTGAGAGGTTGAAGAAGAGTGAGAAAACTAATTTGCCATTGTTTCTGGCTTGATTGATTGTGGCCATAAAATAAATAAGTGCAGTAATAGTACTACTATTTGGACTGAGCCCATGTTGAGTTGGGAAGATGAGCTGGTGTGTTAGTAGATAGTCTAGAAGTTGATGGTGGATACATTTTTCAAGAATTTTGGAGAGGGGGAAAGAATGGCTATGGGTCAGAAGTTGGAAATGTTGGTACTATTACTGTCTTTGTGGAGGGGAAGAATATAAATTTTTTTCCAGATAGTGAGGAGATAGGATTCTTGAAGGGCTCTATTGATAAGTATGCTGATTGGATAGCCAATGAATCTAACTGACATTTGGAGGTATTCTGGGGGTAAATTCTCAGGGGCAGTGGAGCCAGGTTTTAGTTTTAAGAGAAGTTTGGTTACAGTGGAGATGGATATAGGGGAAAAAGAGAAGGAGGGTAGGGAAGGGGTGGCTATATCTTGAGAGGAGTGTGTTAGTGGAGAGAAGTTAGTGCTGGAGGTAGTTTGGGGAAAGGTGGTGGTAGGTTTGGCGATAGTTGCGATGAAATGTGAGTTAAAGGGAGTAGCTATTTCGTGGTTTTCTCAGGGAATAGGCAAGGGTTGGTTTTGGTGCTGGGGTTGATTATAGATGAGATGAAGTTCCAGAATTTCTTTGGATTTTTGTTTGTGATCTTTTTGGAGGTTTAAGTAATATTGCCTTTGGTCAGAAATGACTAGGTGCTAATCTATTTATTTAGATATGCTAGAGTCTTATAATGCCACTGGTGGAGCAGGAAGTAGGTAGATATAGATGTAACGTGTCTTTCTTTTAGAAGACAAGTAGGTCTGAGACTACTAAGGTTGACTGTAATGTGCTCATTGTTCAGGGTCGATATATGCTAGGAGCTCTATCCTCAAATTTTGTTCTAATTTTGTTTTTGTGGGAAAGATGATTGTAGAATTCAGCTATATCAATTAATAATGCAAGATAGTGCAGGTCAGTTCTGTTCATAGAGAAGCTTACTTGTGAATGTAAGGTGAGTGCACTTGGTTTTGTTTTACAATGTCATCCAATGTATTATATTTAATACTGTTCAATGGTGGGACTGAGATGGGAACAGGGAGACAAATCTGCCTATTTTGAAGTATGCAGTGAAATGATTTGCGAATAATGATTTTTTAGTAATTTCAGTAGCAGTAATTTCATGAAAACATTTTGGGATGAGCAGTACATTTGTTATGGGGAGTTTTGTCAAGAAAAGGAGAATGGGACAGTGGTGCAGAGGCTAGCGTTGTTGCCTCACAGCAAGAGGTACTCTGGTTTGATTCCCGGCAGGAGTGCCTTCTGTGCAGTCTGCAAGGTCCTACCTGCATTCATGTGGGTTTCCTCCCACATCACAAAGTCAATTGTCTGGAGCATTTCTCCCTGGGTCTCTGCTGAAAACTGGATTTGTTCCAAGTCAGACTTTCCTGGTAAACAAATAATTTGTATACTACATTATCACAATCCTGAAGCCTGCGATATTGAAACCCATAATCCTGAAAATGAAATACCGAAATGCTGAAGACCACAATGAGTAAACATCTTGAATACCAAATCCTGCTGCCATTTTTTGAGATGATATTAACATGAAAAAAACGAGTTAATTTGTAAAGCTTGCATACTGTCTTTTAAAGGGATGGATATATGCTGATGGCTGAAGATCATTAGTTTTGATTTTATTTTCACTAAGTATAAGATTGCTCTCATGTAACCAGGATAGCAAAGAGTCAAATGAGTCTTGAAATGTTTAGTAAGGATTGATTTGTAGTCTATGGGCACTTTAAAGAATAGCTGGATTATTAAGTGAAAGTGAATGTCACCTATGTCACCTAATGGATTGCCAACTGGCTCACAGGTAAGACACAGGGACGTGAATAAGGGAAAGTTACCTTCACCAGTCACCAGTTGAGTCCCCAAGGGTTCTGTGCTGGGAACTCTCCTGTTTGTCATCTACTTTTCTGAAGTAAAAGCCAATACCAAAGGGCTCTAGCTAACTAAGTTCTCAAGTATAAAATCAAGGAACCAAAGAAAAGTCACAAAAGAAAAACAACAGAATCATTTTTTAATATTTATGATATAATTTGTATAAGTTTAAAATGGAAGTATTATTCATAAGATTTTTAAATATTTATAAAGTTTCAAGGGAGAATTTTTATGTTCAGGAAGTTTTCAGTGGATACATTTATATATATATATATATATATATATATATATATATATATATCTGGTCATACTACGGTGCGGTAAGGGAAAATTCCCTTTTCCTCACTGTAGTGCGACCTCGGAGTGAGAATATTAAAGTTGGGGGGGGGGTGCAGGGAGGCTTGTCCCCCTGCATTCAAGTAGGTTTTGTGTTTTTTTAACATACTTTAACAAAAGCACTTTTTCGATGAAAGCGCTTTTTTTAAAGTGTGTTCAGTGGTAATGGATTTGGGCTTTTGAACTTTCGTTCAAAAGTCTTAGATCCATATATATATATATATATATATATATATATATATATATATATATATAAAAAATGTAATGTAATTTGATTGTTTAATGATTAAGGGAAAACTATATGATGTACTCTAAAGAAGTCTGTGATTGAAGGCAAAGGTGCTAAGTATTGATTGTTTTTAAGTGTGTCGAGTGTTATTTGTGGATTTTTAAAGATTTTTTTTCATCAGACTTTGACTGCACCTTCTTTTTTTACCTTTGCTATTTTTGTTTTGTGACTTTGACTACATTTTTAGATGACTGTAAGCTAGGAGCAGTCAATGAATCAAAAACGACTTAGCTGTCCTGCAGGAAGGTTTGTCCCAAATAATTAACTGATGCCAAAATCATGGACTAAAACTAAATGCCAAAAAATGCATTGATATATCCTTTGGGAAGTCATCTAACCCAGGGAGCTAACATGTTGACAGTACACCCATAATAGTTGATCCAGTTTTTCAGGAATTGGATCTTATCTGGACAGTCAAGTAACTTTTGACCAACATGTGTCCTATACTGTAAGAAAGTCCTTCTAAGTTGCACAGATTATAAACAAAAGGATTGTGTCTAGATCTAAGAATGTTATTTCCCCCTTTTAATCAGCCCTCATTTGGCTAATCACTGAATATAATGCCCCATTTGACATGCATCTGATCAGACACATCAGACACATGCAACAACTAGAACACCCACAGAGATTCCTTACTAAAAGAACACAAGGCCAAAACAACATGTCCTACACGGACTGAACAAAGCCCTGTCACTCTGTTAAGTATCCTACAGACTGCTAAAAGGTAATCTGTGTCTGGCATACGAGGCATCCTCCAACTCAGTATTGATAGATTTCCTGCACATCAGCAAGTCAAACAGCAATAGAAATACCCAGCCTAGGGATCTAAACCTTTTCTGCAACATCACTAGAACGGTTTGAAGAGACAAGTATATCTCGCAGAGTACACTACTGCTGTGGAACAGACTCCCCATCTATATAAAATAAATTCATCCCTGTCCAGTTTCATGAACAACTTTGCTACATACTTTATCCCATGCATGAATCCCCTCAAAGTATATATGGTATGATCCCAGTTATTCTCATTATGTATAATTGATAATTATCGACCATGGGATGGGTAAGGCCAAACTCTAACCAAATGAGATAGGTTAATTAGAGCACAAAAAAGGAAACTGGCTAGGCTTAAAATGGCCCGCAAAGGCAACTAGTCTAATATTTGTGTCTATATTACATAATTGAACGTTTAAAAATTAGAACGTCATGTGGTCGACACCATATGATTGAACTTTTAAAAGTTTGAAAATGTAATAAAAAATAAACAAAGAAAAAAACTACCTGAACAGTTTAAGCAGGGGGGCAAGCCCCCCCCTGCACCCCACATCCCCCTGCTCTTTAAAAATACCAACTCCAAGATCGCACTACAGTGCAGAAAAGGGAAATCTTCCCATTCCGCACTGTACGGAGATCTCCATTGAAAAGTTTGCATTTTTAAAAGGTCGATCATATGGTGTCGACCATATGACGTTCAAACATTTAAGAGTTCGACAATGTGATATAGACCCTAATATTTACCTATAACCCTGTAAATCAGATACAGAATAACAGTCAGAATAGGTATCCAGAGTATTTTTAAAAACGATAAGAGATTTACAGAAGTAAAAAAGGATAAGTGAGGCACAGCAGATTGAAAAGCAACTGAAAGAAGCTAAAATGTCCATGCAAGAGCACCTAAATACATTAGTGAATATAAAACAATGGTTTTAAAATAAATATTTTTTGACAATATCCCTAGAGCAACCAAATGGCTGGCTCAACACTGGTGGCAATAAAAGGTTGGAAAGATGACTAAAATCAGGAATTATACAATGACCCCCCCCCCCATTAATATTCCAAAATGTGCACGCTGATTGGTCAGCATGCACATTGTAAATCATACTTATACTAATGAAAGAAGGTCCAGTCGCCCGGACTTTTTCCATTAGTATAAGTCTTTTTTTACAGCAACGGAGAACGCAAGATCTCCGTTGTTTTTTACACACCGTCTCGCTATGTCAAAGGAGTTTAACATAGTGAGACAGCTTTAAAAAAAGTAACGGAGATCTTTCTTTCTCTGTTGATTTTTTTAAAGCTGTCTCACTATGTTAAATGGGTTTAACATAGTGAGACAGCTTTAAAAAAGCAACGGAGATTCTCTGTTGCTTTTTTTAAAGCAGTCTCACTATGCTAAACTCCTTTAACATAGCAAGACACTTTGTAAAAAGCAACGGAGATCTTGCTTTCTCCATTGCTTTTTTTAAAGCTGTCTCACTATGTTAAATGGGTTTAACATAGTGAGACAGCTTTAAAAAAAGCAACAGAGATTCTCCGTTGCTTTTTTTAAAGCTGTCTCGCTATGTTAAACTTCTTTAACATAGCGAGACACTTTGTAAAAAGCAATGGAGATCTTGCTTTCTCCGTTGCTTCCACCCACAGCTCTGATGTACTGCGTAAGCATACGCATGCGCAGTACATCAGAACTGCCGCAGAATACCAGAAAGCTGCGGAAGAGCAGCAAGGAGGCATTATACAATGCCATTATTTAAGAAAAGTAATTTTTTTTTTTCTTAAATAATGGCATTGTATAATAGCAAACACTTCTGGGTGTAGGTAATGCTAGATTTACCCATGGTTGTCTTTGTTTGGCCACTCAGGCTTCACCCTCGAGACCAAACCACACCAACCGAGGGTAAATCCAGCTTTACCCACACCCAGGCATGGGTTATTGCTATATTACAAAATACTAGGGTGAAGTGGATCCAGGAGAAATTATGAAATATAGCAGTAAACTATTAAGTGTACAATATAGACATGATATATAAGCTGAGAATAACAGAAAATACATGTCAACGTATCTGAGAAAGGTACAGCTTCACTAGTTAAAGGTAGAAAGTGGGGTATTAATATTGAAAATACTGGAAACTGAAATTGAAGAAGCAGTTATCAACCAAAATGCAGGCAAAATCCCTGGAAGTGATGCAATTCCAATTGAAGTTAATTCTGTCAGCACTAATGCTATGAAATAGAATGGGATATGTTTTCAGCAATCTGTCATCCAGAGATATAGGTTGTCTAATTATGACACACAAATCATATATTAGACCACTCATTGAATACAATAGTGGGATCTGTACATATACCAAAACTCAGCTGCATTGACTGGAAGGCATACAAAGAAAGTTTACTAAGGAAATTGTTAAACTAAAAGATCTTGACTATAACAGCAGATCTAAATATTTAAATCTCTGTTCTATATATTATAGATATATAAGGGAGAAACTGATTCTTTCTTACAACACATTTCAGGATCCAGTATGACTTTATTTAACATGGAAATCTATAAAAGTAAAAACATGTTTAGACATAATATTACACTGAAAACACAGTTATAAAACTAAATTAAGATATTCATTTCTAACCAAAAGGCATTGCTTTAGAATAATATACCAATCAAGACCCTTCAGTCTGATAAAAAATCTTGATGACTGAACAAGTGATAGGGAATACAGACCTTACATTACAGAATCAGTGTTCCTCATTGGCTAATAAGCCTGATCACTGTAACAGAAATGACAAACTTATAAAGTCTGGAAAAAGTATTAACCCTCCCTCAAGAAGGAATGTCTCAATATTACTCATTTTTAATAATACCCTTCAATGGCTACACCAACAAATTCTTCTTCTTCTGTGTAGCTAGTTACCACACATATTAATAGTTGTCACTTTTTCTTCTTTGTTGCCCCATTATTATATAATGCGCGCGTGTGTGTGTGTGTGTGTGTGTGTGTGTGTTTGTTTTCTCCAGTTCCTTTAACTATTCATTTGAGTTAATAAATCTGACCTGTAAAATGAACTAAAATAAATGTAAAGATGAGTGTGTAGTACCATTAAATTATATAAACACATAACTATAAGCTTTGGCTTTGGGCTGCCTTGTCTGTAATTAAATAAGATACACTTTAGATTAATTAACCTAGAAATGAACCATGCACCACCAAGGCCTAGTAAAATTCTGCACATTGTATTTGGAATATAATAAAGTCTTGAGTGTTAAAAAAGAAGTATGGAAAGTGGGTAACTGAAGATAATAAAAAGTCTAACATTTTTTGAATAAACTTTTTCAGGATAGGTATGCAGTGTAGATTTAGAAATAAACAGTAGAGATAATTACACCACAGGAGGGGGAAGATCATCTTGATCCAGACCCATTTCAATTCTGAATCATGATTACAAAGTGTTTATGATAATTTTTTTAAAAAGAATGGCAATGATATTGTCAATAATAACAGACCTGGATTAGTCTGGGTTTATAAAAGGTATGCAAACATTTGACAATATTAACTGAACCCCTATAATTGAAAAAAGATGGACTGGGCAATAATAATATACTGATATTAAAAGGTCTGGATGCTGAAAAAGCATTTGGCAGAGTGAGTTGTGAATTTATTTATTAATTTATTTATTTACATTTGGTAACTGGGAATGTCCAGCTGTGCTAACACAAAAACCCATTGTCAGCGGAGATCAGTGGAGAAAAGCTCCCAAAAAATAAAAAGTTTACAGTATTTATACATTATGTTACAGCACGGGTGTTGCACGTTACAGTATTACAAAGATTGCTATGAAAGTTTACATAAAAAATATAGTAAAGTGTAAAATCAAGTTTATACAAGGTTCAAAGAGTCACACTTCAAGACATAAAAAAATAGTCAAATGTAATATCAACAAAACAATAATTAAAACAGACAATACTGAGTTACATAAGTGGGGAAACACAGTAGATGGGACATTTGTATGCTTAGCCAGGGATAGTACAAGAGCATAGCCAGTGATTGGAGAAATAATTTGTTAGGACCCATTTGAAACTATAGATAGTAAATGCTGGGGAAGGGAATTCCAAGTTTTGGCTATGGAGTAGTAGGGTTGCCACCTTTTCAGCGGGCCAAAGTGGGACATGGGGGTGTGGCCAATATGACACTGGCCACACCCTCTACCATGACATCACCACCGGAGCGGTGAAGGAGATGCTGTTATAGGTACAACGGATGGCTGCTGGAGTGGCTAGCTAGCTGGCTAGCTGACTGCTGGAGTGACTGGTTGGATGGCTGCTGAAGTGGCTAGCTGGCTGGCTGCTGGAGTGGCTAGCTGACTGGCTGGCTGGTTGCTGGAGTGGCTAGCTGGTTGGTGGGAGTAGCAACTGGATGGATGAATGACTGGATGGATGGCTGGCTGAATGGATAGATGGCTGGATGAATGGATAGATGGCTGGCTGGATGGCTGGATGGATGGATGGATGGATGGATGGATGGATGGATGGATGGATGGATGGATGGATGGATGGATGGATGGATGGATGGATGGATGGCTGAATGGATGGCTGGCTGGCTGCATGAATGGATGGCTGGCTGGTTGAATGAATGGATGGCTGGCTGGCTAGAAGAATGGCTGGCTGCATGAAGGGATGCATGGCTGACTGGCTGGCTGCATGAATGGATGGCTGGCTGGCTGGCTGGTTGGAAGAATGGCTGGCTGGCTGGCTGAACGGATGGGTGGCTGACTGGTTGGCTGCATGAATGGTTGGTTGGTTGAATGAATGGATTGCTGGCTGGTTGAATGAATGGATGGCTGGCTGGTTGAATGAAAAAAAAAAAAAAAAAAAAACGGAATTTTTTTTTTCTAACGAGCCAGTCAGTCACATTGCTTCAAAAATCAAAAACGTCCACACAAAATTAGGCAAAAGAGGAGACAGTTTATTTCCCATAAGGTGGCTTGTTTACAGCTGGAGAGGTAGTTATGGAACCAGTGAAGTGTATTAAAGCTGACACTGAGAGAGGCAAGTTTGTTTAGGAGTATTTGATGAGACACAAAGGCTTTTGACATATCAAGGAAGGTGGCAGAGACAATATGTTTATTGTTTTTGAGCTGGTTAACAGTACTGGTGAAACTTAATAGGGCAGTGTTAGAGCTGTGCTTGGGGCAGAAGCTATGCTGAGTAGAAGATAGTTGGTTATGTGTTAGAAGGTGGTCTAGATTCTGTTTGTGTAAGTATTTTTCTAAGATTTTGGCAAGTGGAGAAAGTATAGCAATAGGCCTATATTTATGAAGGAGTATGACATGAGATATTTTCCAAAGCAGAGGGACATACTGTTCAGAGATAGACTGGTTAATAAGAATAGATATAGGATAGTAGATAGATTTAGCAGCAAGTTTAAGAAATTCACCAGGTAACTGATCTGCAGCAGAAGTACATGGTTTTATTATGGTTAGGAGGTTTTTAATGTAATTAGTTGGGATTGAAGTAAGAAAGAAAGGAGTATTGGAGTCAGAGTGGGTGGTGGTAAGAAAAATTAGTTAATAAAGTGGGTATTGAATTGGGTAGCTATGCAGTCAGTGGTGCCGTTAGTTGTTGGGGGTGGAGTGGTTGGTTTTCCTGGGTTTAGGTGGAGGGTGATTGGTTGTCAGAATTTTTGAGGATTGTTTTGGAACTTTTGTTGACATGATTGGAAATAAATCTTTTTGTCCTGTCTAATTTGGCTTTTGGCTAGATTTCTAAGCTGTCGGTAGTCTGCATAATTGTTACTAGTTTTGTTTTTGCAATAGTGAGTCCAGGCTTTGTCATGTTGTTTTAAAAGGAGGATAGTCTCTTTAGTTATGTAGGGAAGTTGTTTGGCCCAAGAATATATTTTCCTGAAAGAGGCAAGATTATTTAAAATTTGCAGGAATAAATTATTAAACTATTGGATTGCAAGATCCAACTTGAGGGTTTTTAGGGGTGACCAGCCATATTCTCATAATAGGTTGTTAAATAGGGATGGAGAGAACTGTTTTTTATTGTGTACATGTCAATATGTAATATTTATATTCTGTGTACGTTTTCTGAAAAGGTAAGTGGTGTGTTGGTCACTGAGAGAATCAGGGAGGCAATCTGTGTCATAGCGGTAATTGGATTTATTTGTTAGGATCCAGTCTAGTACAGAATGCTTGTTTGAGACCTTATCTATGTGTGTGGACTGAGAAATATTTTGGGTAAAGGCATAAAGGTTGATAAAGTTGGTTGGAGAGTTAGAAGATCAGGAAAACCAGTCTAGATTAAAAATAGATTATGATGAGATATTTTGAAGGATTTGGGTTTCACAAGCATGGACAAAATGTTTAGTTAATATATGCAGAAGATCTCAAACTAGGGTAAAATGTGGTAGTTGGCTGTCTAACGTATTTAGTTTTATGACAGAAGCTAGGCAGGTGTGTCAACTTTCACAATTACTATTTGCCTTATATTTAGAACCATTAACCAGAGACATACGACAATCAAATATAGTTAGATCTAGAAATGCTAATGAGACAATTGCCCCTTTTTGCAGACAACATATGATATGTTACAAATCTGTAACATTATATCAAAATTATATTTGATAAACTGAAATATTGTATTAGCAAAGCAGGAATAGCAGGATATAAAGTAAATTAAGTAAAATCAAACAGCTATAGTAGGAATTTATGTTCCAAGGCATGGATACGATACTTGGAAATTTCACTAAAATAGGATGTTGAGCAAGCAGCTAATGAAATGTGGGAAGAAATTACTCTAAAGATTATAAGATAAGACTATGGACATGGTTATTTATGGACATCAGCAATAAGATGCAAGCAATTAAGATGTTTTTCTTACTGCTGGGTCTTTATGTATATCAGGCTTATATGTACCAAATGGGTGGACCCTATGGATGAATATAAAAAGGAAAACTTAAGGAATTATTTTTTTATAACAAAAGAGAAAGAGTACAATGAGGAAAATTGTGCTGACAAATGAACAGGCTGGTTTGGGACTAACAGATTTGAAGTCATAAAGCTACACCATGTAGGTTAATATATCTGATTCATGAAGGATATGATAAGCACAGTGCCAGATGTAGCAACTATAGAATTACAATTGGGCATTTAAGCAAATTTAGGAAAGGAATTTGTTCCTAAACCATTACATGCAGCCTTGTGTACATAAAACTATTAACTATGTCTTCATTTTAAAGGAAGTTAGAATGTGGAAATATAGAACACCAATATGCTATACTATAGTAAAAGAAAGACATAGAAGAAAGCCTAATGTGCATCTGGAAAAGAAAGAACAAAGAACTGAGATTTTGGGAGCAGATAGTGAAAGGAGATAAGGCAATAAAATGGGATGAAGCTAGAGACTCTTTTGAATTATTGAACTCAGATCAGCTTGGATACACAGGTCTGATGTTAGAGTTGAAAGAAAATATGCAAAGGCTGGATAGTGCATTTCTTTAACCAAAAATAGTAAATTTTGTAACTGTACCCAGAACAGAAATGGCTGACCAGAAAAGAATGATAAATAAAACACATAATGCTGTGTTCATAGGTTTATAGGTGTTTACTAGGTTAATGACCACAGTGGCCTTTTTAAGCCTAGCCATGCATCCCGAATCTCTGTCAAGTTCTGACACCCTTGATAGGTGTAGGCATGGGCCTGGGAGACGAACCATTTACAGGTTACCTGTTTGCATCAGACACATAAGTGCCCAACCAGGGATGAATTTCTGGCTTCCTGTCCAATTGTCCAAGTTGCACTTGAATTGGATTAGGGAGGAACTCTGCTTCACATAGATGGGAAGCCTGTTCCATACATGGGGTAGTCTCTGGGATACATACCTATCTCTCCAGCAGGTCCTATTTATATCACAGGCAAGGTTTAAGTTTTTAGAACAGGTAATTCTGGTACTGTTTGTTTTGTGGATATGCAGGAGGTCCATCACAGTAGGGATTGACAATGCCCTATATGCCATGTATAGATCTCCCGTCAAAAGCCTGTAGGAGACAGAATACAGGGATAGGCCTTGAGGCGGTCAGCATTAGACATATTACTTATGCCCTGTATTCTTTTAGTGAGGAATCACTGTGGATGTTCCAGTTGTTGGATCTTCCTGGTTAGGTACATACCAAAGAGTGCACTGTATTCAATGATAGGTCTGATGAATACGGAATACAGTGGAACAATGACTTCCTTGGACTTAGATGCCATACATTTGTTTATAATTTGCACAACATAGAATGATTTCCTCACCACTGTAGACATGTGATGATCAAAGGCCAGATTACTATCTATGTGTGTCCCTAAGTCCCTGACTACTGCATCAACTCTAAGGGGTGAATTGTCATTATGATAGTTACCAGGGATAGATGACTTTCCAAAGGATACTATTATGCATTTCTTCGCATTTAGTTTTAGTCCATGGCTCTGACACCAGTTGTTTGTCTGTATCAGCCCATCTTGGAGAACATTTGTGTCAGTATGAGATTCAATGACAGTTCCCAATTTGCAATCATTTGCAAATTTAGTCAGTCAGAGACCACTGACATTGGCATTGAGTTCTGAGAAGTAAATGCCAAAAAGGAGCGGTCCAAGGACTGATCCCTGAGGGACTTCACTTGTGACTGATCTCTTTGTAGAGGTGGACTCCCCAATTCTAACTTCCTGGGTCCTATCTGTGAGCAATTGGCTGTCCATTGGGTGACATATGGGTTTGTACCAAACCTCTTGAGTTTGCCAACAATGCCAAAGTGGGGTATTGTGTCAACTGCCTTGACCAGGTCAAGGTAGGCAGTGTGAATGATGTTGCCCTCATCCATTGCTTTGGTGACCTTCGTAAAGAAGTCCACCAGGTTGAGTAGGCATGATCTGCCCTTGACAAAACCAAACTGTGTTGGGTCCAGTGCCTGGAGGTTTACTATATCTCTATTGTTAGAGATAACTAGTGTTAAATTTGAAAAAAGAATGTAGGATAAAGCAAAATACTTCATGCAGTCAATGATCAAACAGAGATATTGCAGATAATTAGTGAAGGGAAATATGACTTATTCATACATATGCAACTAAACTGAGGACAATTTAGAAATTTTTCATGGAAATGTTGGCACAAATATTTCTATATCCCCACAGCACTTGAAAAATTATTCCCGATGACAAGAAGTATATGCTGGAGATGTAATGGTTCAGAATGAGATTTTTGGGAGCATATATTTGGGAAATTTGCAGAGCTGCTTCAGTACAAAATGAACTGAACAGTATACTAAACCTTATGAGTGAATTTTACTTCATTTTAAAAATGCTCATGTTGAGTTGCTGTAAAATAATGTACTGAAGATATGAATGCATTCCAATCTTTAATGTTGATAGTGGCTAAGAAAGTCCATAACTAGAAACTGGAATACAAAGACAAAACATAAATAAGAGAGATAAAAGTGATTACTCCATAATGAAAAAAGAAACACAGACTGTGTGATTCGATAATTGTAATTGGCCTTGAAGAAGGTATTGATATGGAACAAAACATGTAAGATATAGATTTATTTAATAAAGTAAACTATAATACAGGATATGACACTATTGGTTCAATTAATAAAATTTGTAGAATAGCAATAATAAAACAATGTGGTTACTAGTTAACTTCTGATCTCAAATTATATTGTAAGCAGTTAACTGATATGTTTAAGTGTAATTGTAATTTAAGTTGCAATGCTAAATCAATCTGAAGGTCAAGCCTAGGCAGAATAGTTGTTTTGATACATGGATCTGCATGCTTAATAATGGGAAGTTATTGAATGTTAAATGTATACAATGCTTGTTTGACATGAGACTAATGTATTAGCATTATGTAAACATAACATTTAAAAATGTTTTTACCAGCAATGAGTACTGAAATAAAGTGCAACATAAATGGGGGTGCATAGTAATTAAAAATGAAAATGCATACAATAAAAAAATCTCTGTAAAGATATAGTTGAGTTATCATTACACTGAAGGAGTTTTAGGTACTTAGCATGGAGATATACCAATGCTAATGGTGAAAAGGTGTGGTCTAAAGATGGATATGGAGGGTAATGATCAAGTCTCTAATCATAACCAACCTATTATGAGTTTGAGATGTGAATGCTATGAAATTCATCTCAAGGCTGCAGCTTGAAAGGCAAATCAAGGTATCCATGTCAAAAACATGTAATACAGGTAATGACAGGTGAGAACTAAACATAAGTATGTGCAAGTTTGTGAAGGTTTACCTGTTCCATGTCCTATCAGTTACAGAAAAAAATATATAGGCGCATGAAGTGTTTTCCCAGCTTTCTCAGAAGGACAGATGGCTTTAAAAACTGCTTGACGCTGTTCTGCCACACATTTTGCTTGAAAGTGGCACAGACAAAGTATTTAACAGCTTTCAAATGTATTTCTTCTTCTAATGATGTTGTTTGCTAGTTTGCACTGTTTCTTGTTAATATCAAACACAAGATCTGATTTTAATAGTACATAGGAGTGTTTAACAAAAGCTTGTTAAGAACTTTTTTGATGTACGAAAGGTATTTAACAAGCTTGCTTTGCTTCCATTTTCAAAATATAATTGTGGTGCTTAACGCACTTTGCAAAATTCTGTTATGTACTGTTTGTTACGCTACTGTGGTCTCTTTCTGAAATAATTTGAAAATGACAGATGAGTTTCAGTCAATTTTATGAAGTCTTTGTAACAGTTTGTTGTGATTAGCTGTGTTACATGATTTAGATTAAGTCCAAAAGCTGCGGTGTGTAGTCTCTTGTCATTTTGTGTTGCAGTAAAGTCAACTAGTTCTGTAGGGGTTGTATTTATATTTTATTACTATTCCCTGGTTAAAATCCAGGTTGTGTTGATGTTATTTTTTATGTACACCATGACCTGAAAGTTAACTAATATTTCCACGATCTTTGAAAGTAAAATTCATCTGGGTCTGTAATTTTCAACTTTCTTGTGTTCTCCAACTTTCAGTAGTGGCAGTATATTTGACTGTTTTCATATTAAAAGGCAGACTCCATTTTCAAGACACCTGTCTATTATTAGTTAATGTCCTTGGCAAGATTTTTACAGAAATTAGAAAATGATTGCACTTAAATATGGATTCATGTACTTGATTTTTGTAGCATATTACTTAAGGCATTCATAATAACCAGTATGAAGTAACATTCAGTTTGTGAGGCTTGTTGCTAGCTTTGATATTTGTATATATGCCTGTGGTATTGCTTATGACTTTTTTGGTAACATTTTTAAAATAATTTGCAGCTGATCAGTTTCCTGTTGGTATGCTAGAAGTATTACTGGAATGACAACAGTAGTTTTAGTGTTTCCAGGATTTTATTGATAAAATTCCAAAAGCAGATGGTTAATTATAGTCTTTACTTTGTTAACTTGCATAATAATTGTCTTTATTATTTTGATTTGTTTTTTCACATTTACTCTTTGCCTTTGTTTGACAGTGCAGAATTGCATCACCATGTTTATATGTTTTCCAAACAGGTTCACAGGTTTTCCTGGGTTTTTTTTTTTTTATTTTCTGAATCTATCCAGGATAGAGATATGCTTTTTAATTCTAGTAGTTCTAGGTGATGTATACTTCTCTAATTTTTTTTTATGATTTTTCTAGTTTAATAAATGACCCTTGTTGATTATGGAATCTTTGTAGTGCAGAACCATATGATCTATAGTAAAGAAATTCTGCTTACAAGTAATGTTTCCAGTTTTTGGCAAGTATAATTTTTGATTGGAAATATAGGGCTCTCGTCACTGAGATTTTTTTTAAAGATTGTCCCTCGGATTCTGCATGCCTTGCACGGTGTGCAGGATTAGTGCAGGAGCTCTAGCAGGCAATATGTCTGCCGTGCGATCCAGGAATAGCCTGCAGGGGCGTGCACAAGCACTCCTGCACTAGTCCTGCACGGACTAATCCCCTGTATGCAAATCACCCCATTTGCAGGTGAAATCCATGCAAATGAGGTGAATTTGCGATCCAGGAAGGTTGAAAGCGGCTGTGCAAGACTAGTGTAATCTGCAGAAATGTACTGGGTTAGTAACCAAGTACATTTCTGCAAAATCCAAAATGGAGCCATGACAGCTCCAAATAAAAACTGCAGGTCAGTCAGGAAGCATGCCAATGGCCAAGTATAAGGCCATTGGCATTGCAAACAGCTTAAAAAATAAAAAAAAATCAACTTTTATTTTTTTTAGCCGATCTCGGCTGTTTAAGCGTAGGGCACCGCACTGCAAATGGGATCGGGGGGGAGGGGGGTAAGAAAATAAACCTAAAATGAGCATTCTAACTAAAATCACTATTCTGCCATTAAAGTCAATGGCAGACAGAAAACAAATGGCCAGTGAGTAGTGGTTGCTAAGGGTGGAGGCTCAGTGTGAAACATGTAACTATGCATTAGCAGGCAATCCTATGCAAGGGGAATGATAGTGAATCCCAGTTTTCCCCAGCATGCTTGTCAGGTCTCAACAGTATAAGAGCAGGAACAGCTTGGTGCAAGCCTAGGAGTTAGCTGACATCATGGGGGGGGGGGTGGTGTCAGGCATATTGTAAGTGGATTAGAGCCCTGTGGCTCAGGTTTGCTCCAAGCAAAGCACAGCTAAGCAAGGGGGTGTGTTTGAGTCTGCCTAGCACTCTTTACATTGCCTAAGCGGGTGGAAAAAAAAAGTTAAACCAGGAAATAGCAGCTCTGTGCACATTTGAGCACTGTATTTGCAAGGCACACCCCCCGGGCTTAAACAGGAAGGCAGTGGGAAGGGAAAACAGCAGTAGGAAGGTAATCAAGGAGAACTAGCAAAGCTGGCAGGTGAAATGTATCAGAATCAGCCAATTATACAGGCAGCAGCCCAGCCCAGCCCAGAACACTACTATAAACTATGCAAACACTTTCCCCTCTGGTTTTTCCCATACTCTACACCACTGGTGTATACAAGCAGGGAACTTTTAACAAACAAAACTACAAAATGATAGGGGCTGCAGCAGGCAACATAGAACAACATGTGCAAGAGGTTGAGGGTGGTGAGGATGTGAATGCTGCCAATCAACCCACAGTGTGGAGACGGAGAAGGGTGTACAGACCCAGGGTAACCTACTAGGGGCTACATGAACTGGAGATAGTGGTGTGCTACAGGGTGGACAGGGACATCCTACAGCAAATTGTTGAGCTGTGCCGGCCATGCCTGACACACCGAACTGACCAAGGGGAACCCATCCCAGTGGATAGCAAGGTATGTGTAGGCCTAGGAATACTAGCCACAGGTACCTCCCAAAGCACAACTGGGGATATCATGGGGACCTCACAGGCATCAGCATCCATAGTATTCCACCAGTTCCTGGATGCCATGTCAACACATGCCAGTGAGCATGTATATTTCCTCAACACATGTGAGATGTTGGCCAGCAATACGGGTCTCTTCCACCAAATAGCAGAATACCCTGAGTTAGTGGGTGCTATAGACTGCACACACATATGCATCATAGCACCACCCGGTGATCAGGGTAGGGTCTACATCAACCGCAGGGGCCTCCCCTCCATCAACTGTGAGGTCTTGTGCGATGCCCAGTGCATTATAATGAGTGTGTGCTGGCTGCCCTGGAAGCTATCATGATTCCCACATTTGGTATCTGACGCAGCTGTACCAGAGATTTGCCAATGGGGACATCCCCTATGGTCACCTAGTGGGGGATGCTGGTTACACACTGGAGCCATGGCTGATGACACCCATCAGAAATGCACACACACCAGAACAAGAACGCCATAATGAGGCACACACACACACAGACCAGACATATAATAGAGCATGTGTTTGGGATGCTCAAGTCACAGTTCTGGTGTCTGGACACATCCGATGGAGCCTTGCAGTACTCACCAGCTACATGTACTCAAATTGTTATGGTATGTGCCATGCTACACAATATGATCCTGCAGAAACAGCTGCAGCAGGAACAGCACGAGGCAGGGCCACACAGCTCCCCACCAATGCCAAGGCCTGCACAGGCACAGAATGACTCGGAGGAGGAACAACCTGATCCTGCTCCAGTAGGCAGATGTAGGCATGCCCAGTATGTCCTGGCCTTGGCAAAGAGGCAACGCATAGCACATACGCTGACACAGTAGAGAGCCAGGGAATGACACCTCTCTCTGACTCGCACATACAGTAAAAGGGATGCCAAACATGACACTAACTGTGCTCAACCATGTATAGGGAGTGTACTATGTGCATCTGACATAGGCAGCCCTCCAGCACCATCCTCAATCCTGGCAAACCCACAAGGTAAGTCAATCAACCTACCAATTGCCACATGGAGTAGAATGTGTTGTTTCCTGTATCTATGGAATGGATGTGAGCATGCAAGGGAATTGGGTGGCTGAATGTTATGGCAGCAGATAGTAGACACCCTTAGTGGCACCATGACATCTGTAACACATACTGGAGTCACCATAGTAGCCAGTACTACACAGGGAGACAAAACCCACTGCAGGAAATGTGCTGGGCGACATATGTGTCCATATCACTCACACATGCCAGTCAGGGAGGTTCACATACCCAACAAAAGTCAGAGCCAGCAGGACAGGTGTAGACAAACCCAAACAGAGCCTGTGCTATGGCCTGTGAATGATGCCTATGGGTAACCTCCCCCCCCCAGCCCTACACAAACAGACTACAGCAGGTCAGGCAGTGGGATGTTAGATATGAAGGATAGGAAGTCAGACACTAATATATATATATAATATATAAATATATATATATATATATATATAGAGTACATGACATACTAGTACCATCATAGCAAATGTGTGCAAGTGCCAGGTGTGCCTCCCATCCTATGTAGACATGTAGAAACAATAAGGTGTGCCCCCCACCCAATCATGTGCAGAAATGTAGAAAAAGTCAGTTGCGTCCCTCCCAATCCTGTGTAGAAATGTAGTAACAGTCAAGTGTGCCCACTAATCCTGTGTAGAAATGTAAAAATGGTCAGTTGTGTCCCCCCACAGCCCTATGTAGACATGTAGTAACAGTCAGGTGTGCCCCCCACTCCCATGTAGACATGTATAAACAGTCAGGTGTGTCCCCACTCCAATCCTGTGTAGAAATGTAGTAACAGTCAGGTGTGCCCCCCCAATCCTGTGTAGAAATGTAAAAACAGTCAGGTATGTCCCCCTGTCCCCCCACAACTCTATGTAGACATGTAGTAACAATCAGGTGTGCCCCCCAACTCCCATGTAGACATGTAGAAACAGTCAGGTGTGCCCCTTCCCCCAATCCAGCGTAGAAATGTAGAAACAGTCAGGTGTGTCCCCCCGCAATCCTATGTAGAAATGTAGTAACAGGTGTGCCCCCCAATCCAGTGTAGAAATGTAGAAACAGTCAAGTGTGTCCCCCCAAAATCCTATGTAGAAATGTAATAACAGTCAGGTGTGCCCCCATGCCTATGTAGATATGTAGAAACAGACAGGTCTGCCTCTTCCCCCAATCCAGTGTAGAAATGTAGTGACACTCAGGTGTGCCCCCCCAAATCCTGTGTAGAAATGTAGTAACATGTATGAGTCAGTATAATATGAGTGGAGCACAGATGCCCAGAGTTGAGCAAGGTAGCAGGATAGGTTGTAGCCTTTGCACAATATACAGGTCTGTGTGTGTTAGGATGGTGAGTGTTTCATAATGTGTGAGAGTGGTCAGTATGTATGCATGTTGAGGTAAGACCTGGTGGCCATTGCCCACTACTGCTGATGACAGGGACAAGCCCTCACGACTGCAATGCCAGAGACAATCCCCACCAGTATAACACATGCTAGCGGTAAGCCATTGTAAATGTATGGTGGTTATATGTGTCACTATCTAAAAGACTGACATGGCATGGCTGTTGGGCTAGATATACAAGCAGTACACAGGGGAAAGTACCCCAGGCATACAGTATATATTGTGTCACTGTGAAATGGAGACACCCTTGGATTTGTACATATAGGTATGCATCACAGTAACTGGACCTGTAGTAGGGGATACCGGTGATGTCTGCCTGAACACCTGCAGATCACAAAGGAGGTAGGACTGATGTATTGGGAATCAGCTGATGTACCTGAACATGCCAGCATTACTGTAATGCCCCATGCATATCTGTGTGTCAGATGCAAGTAGTGTCCATAGCACACATCCAACCAGCCATACAAACTACCCACAGGCACCTCTCTGGCAATATCCCTGCTGTGGAGGATGGATACAGTAAGACCCCACCTGTATATGGCAATAGTGGAAGACTGAAGCATGCAGTGCAGGTGTCCCATGCAGGTGTGTCCCCAGCTGTAAGTAGCATGCTGCCAGCATCCACACCACCTGATCAAGAGTGATAGAAGGTATTGGCATGAACAACTATCACACCTACCCAGTCACCCCAGGGGAGTATACTGTATGGTGATCTGAGGCTGTAGGACAGACAGAATGCAATGGCCTGCCACATCTGGCCTGCACCAACACCTAATTCCCCACAGGTGCCTGCCAAAGGCCCGTGTCTCACACGTACTGCTAATGCATATTATGTCATGGACACCCAAATAACAACATAACACACTCCACATAAGCCATATGCAAGGCCATGTGGAGAAACCACCATAACATGTCCACCATATCCCACTGCATGAACTGTGGACCAACACTAACACACACTTGTGATGTGGCGATACCCTTAGGGAAAGTATCAGAGAATGTATGCATAATGTATGGAAGAGGTTAGAATAACAGAGGGGGTGTGGGAGCATGGGTAGCGTGGAATGTGCAGGATCTGACACCAAGCTGTGTGCACACACTATCCCTGGCTACAAACACATAAATGGGTGGCTACACACCTGCCCATACACCACAATAGGGTAATTGTCATGACCCACGGCCCTTGCCTCTGGCTAACCTATGCAAATCTGTACAGCTGTGAGGCATTGCCACAGCAAGATAAGGCCATACTGTCATGTTGATGGGCGGACAAGTAAGGGATCCTCTGCCAGCACTGTACCAAGGTGCTGAACTGGATAAACCAACCCAGCACCAAGTGTCTGCAGCTCCCCCTCCAGAATGGCATAAATTACCATGAATACGTAAGTGTCTGCCCACAATCCCAGACACAGCTGCATTCACCCTTGTCCCCCAAGTCATCACTGTGAGCAAGAATGTCCACCTGACAGTACATGAGGACAGAAAACATCACTGTGTATAACAGTACATGTCTGAATATCTGAATGTCTGAATATGCATTTTAGCCTAGCCACACTCACTACAATTCAAATGCCTTGAAAGTGCTTTTTCATTAAAAAGCACTTTCGCGGAAGTATGCCTGGCTATTTGTGCTTCGGTGAAAAGTTCCTTCGGGGATCAGTACCGATCCCATATATATATATATATATATATATATATATATAAATATATATATATATATATATATATATATGTGTGTGTGTGTGTGTGTGTGTGTATGTATTTCTAGATATGTTGTATCTGTTTAGATATTAATATATTTACACACACACATACATCTACATGTTGGAATAAATTCTTTGTACTGTTGAATAACTGGTCTGGATGATATGTTTGTGAACACATCAAGGTTGTGCAACATGGCTTAGTGGCAAATCACTTTGTCTATGGTGTGCAGTGTCTTGGGTTTGAGCCTTGTAGAGGCTATTTATTTTGTTATTGGGCAGAACAAGGGCCATTGGATACAGAGTGATTAAGGCACTTTTTAGCATTTGTAAGCGGGTTTGTGCAGGTTTCCACGAGGGTAAGAAATGCTAATCTCTGGTTACATATGCTTACAGAGAGTTAGCTTCAGAATTGCTTAACCTGTGTGTGAATTGCTTACCCCCACGCAAAAGAGCTTAAACCCACTTACTAGTGCTTAAATATGCTTACTACTGCTTACTGGATCTTAAACCTGCTTACTAGTTCTTTATTCATTATGATACTGACACTTCACATGTGCATTTACTGCAGTACTTCAGTTCATAAATATATGTCATTTAGTGGACTATGCAACATAAATATTAGGCATAACATGCTTTGCCATGGAAAATGGAATGTGCTGCAGTGGGACTCGATCCTGGAATGCCTACTCATAAGGCAAATGTTCTGCCCACTACACTATTGTTATGCTGCTTCATTTGCATATATCTTCTTGTTATCCTCTTCAGCCATTTAAGCTGCATTAACTGTAACTAAGCGATGGGCACACCCACGCACCTACGGTTAGCTTTCATCAGATTTAAAAAAAAAAAATACATGGGTTTGTTCATTTTATTTCTGTATACTTTTGCTGTTGTACACGAGGGGGACTGTTGGTGTGGATATGCGGACACCTATGAGCCGTCTCACTCATTTCTTACCCCTTTCTGCTGTTTTTCCCTGTGGGGTCCTGTATATTCTGAGAGCTCTGCTCTCAGACATGCCCCCTGCACTCTTACATGCTCCATGTAAGATTAGGAGCTCAGGCAGGGCGTCTCATTACTATGCATGGCACACTGCCATCCTGCTCCTAAACGTCTGCCTCCATGCAGTACTAAGCTAGTCCTGCACGGAGGAGTAGTAAATCAGGGGGTGTGTTATCATGAAATTAGCTGGATTTTCTTATTGGCATGAATGTAACCATAAAGACTTAAAAAGTAAAAAAAAAAAGTCATAGACATTCAGAAGCCATGTAGTGACTGACTAGAGTCACTGCGACTATACTCTGTATCATATAGACTTCTTAGGGGAGATTTATTCCTGGCCTACAGAGCAACCCAAGACCCAAAACACATGAACTTACAGCATACCTGTAAATCCAATGGGTCTAGGGCTACCCACTCCAGGGACTTAAATATGGCCTGTGACTTAAATAGGACATGCTGGAGGGACAGATTTATCTTCTAATGACTGCCACATCTTTGAAACAGGCTACCAATTCATGTGAAACAGAGCACCTCTGTGACACTGTTCAAGAGGAACCTAGATGAGTAGATGGGGTACTGTAAATTCTTACTGAAGATACTGCCCTAAGCCCTGCTGGACATAGGCAGTCATCACTAAATGCAATCCTGGGTATTGACTAGTACTTCTACAGTATTACATTGGGTTGAAAAATCTAGGCTTAAAATGGCCTTTGGGTCAATAGGCTAGTAATCTCCTATGATCCTATGAAGCACTTGATGTCCTTAAGGGGTCATTAGCATATATCCTATGGGCCTCCATTACAGGAGGTTTAAGATATCATACTGTGAAAATTTTAGCTTAGCTGAGTTTTTCTTGAACTCTTCAAAACTAATTTATTTTGTGCCATCAGTGTTCTATAATTTAAATCTAAAACTCCCAGACATATTTACATTTTTTCACTTTATTACTTATATATTTTGTTCAACTTATTATTTTTTCAGAATCAATTTAGAATTTTTTTCTTTTTTTCAGTACTAAAAAAAATATGCTCTACAGTCCAGAAACCTTCAGTCTTTGGGCAGGAGGAGCTATAATCCAATATTTAGTGTGCAAGTTGGTGCAGAATTCCAAAAGTCTTGCCTACACCCTGGGGTCATCAAAATACATAAATAACAGGAGAGTGATGCAGGGGACTGACTTTATAAAAAAGAAGAAGAATATAGCAATAACCCACGCCTGGGTGTGGGTAATGCTGGATTTACCCACGGTTGGTGTGGTTTGGTCATGAGGGCGAAGCCCGAGTGGCCAAACAAAGCCAACCGTGGGTAAATCCAGCATTATCCACACCCAGAAGTGGTTAGTTATTATACAATGACATTATTTAAGAAAAATAATAATTACTTTTCTTAAATAATGGCATTGTATAATGCCTCCTTGCTGCCCTTCTGCAGCTGTATGGTATTCTGCGGCAGTTCTGATGTACTGTGCATGCTTATGCCTACGCAGTACATCAGAGCTGTGGGCAAAAGCAACAGAGATAGCAAGATCTCCATTGCTTTTTACAAACTGTTTTGCTATGTTACATGGGCTTAACATAGCGAGACAGCATTAAAAAAAGCAACCGTTGCTTTTTTTAAAGCTGTCTTGCTATGTTAAACCCATTTAACATAGCGAAAGTTTGTAAAAACAACGGAGAAAGCAAGATCTCTGTTGCTTTTTACAAACTGTCTCGCTATGTTAAACTCATTTACCATAGCGAGACAGTGTGAAGCAACGGAGATCTTGCATTCTCCATTGCTGTAAAAAAAGAGTTATAGTAATAGAAAAAGTTTGGACGATCGGACCTTTTTCCATTACTATAACTCTGATTTACAACATGCATGCTGACCAATCAGCGTGCACATTTTCGAGTATTAATGGGGGGGGTCGTTGTATAATTATCATTAACACAACAGTAGGAGAGAGATAAGAAGAAACAGTTGCTATGGTTACAATCACATATTTACACTAGACTGCCTACCATTGTTTAATCACTTCTACTTGTTCTCACCCATCCATTTTTTGTGCTCCTTGCCTCTTGATTCTGCTGCCTCCTCTTTATTCCACAGGAGTACACATTACATCCCTTTAGTCTATTATCATATAGGCTGCATTGTGAATCCTGCACTGTTCTTTTGTCACCTGCTTTCATCCTACTACCTTATGTAGACTCACTCACTGGCACTAGTCATAACATACCTGTTTTATACCTTTATACCATTTAATAATAACATGTTTGTTTTTCTACTTCTGTTGTATGGTCTCTCCTCTGATAGTCTGGACTGTATAAATTTACATTTCTTTTCACTGACACTAAGATGCCATATATTTCACCTTTCATCCAAGTTTGTCAGTTTTCTTCTCAGGCCTTTGTTGAGATTGTATATTACCATGTTAATGGTTATTCTTTCTTATACAAAACAGTGCACTCTTCTTTCCATCTTTTCAACAGTGTCCTTTACTAGTTAGTAAAACTTAAAAGAATCAGACTTACCAGTCATCACAGCTTGCAACAATTCTTTCTTACTTAAAAACCAGCACTGTTTACAATGATCAGACTTGGTATTAAATGTGATGCACACTTTCTAACATTTATTTCTTTTTTCTTTACAGACATCACCATTTATTATTACTACTGTGCACTTTTTTCAGACAATTGTCCAAAGGCACTATACAGATGTATAATCAGTTTATTTACCTTTTCTGATGTATTGTGTCAAACCTCTTGCTAAAGTATGGGCATGCACATGTTAAGAAGGGTCTATATTAGAACATTCGAAGTCTTGAAACTTCGAATACTCTAATATCGACCCCTATTCAGTGAACGCTGAAAATAGCAAAGCTGCACAACACCGTATTTTTTCCTAGGGAAAGAATTTGGTTGGCTGTTTCTGTGGCTTCGTTATTTTCAGCACTGTGCTGGAAAGTTACGGGTTGGTTTCAGGTAAGTGTGCAATTGTGTGGACGTGAGGATTAGGGCAACAGTTAGGTGCGTTAGGGTTAGGGTGCAGGTCAGGTAAGTGTGGGATTGTGACGGACGTTTGGGTTAGGGCGGGGTAGGTGAGTTAGGGTTCAGGCATGGGTGAGGTGAGTGTGCGATAGTGACGGACCTTAGGGTTAGGGTTTGGGTTAAGGTAAGTGGATAGATAGTGTATGTACAGTTTAGTGTAGGGTTAGATGTAGGATTTTAAGTGTATGTGTGTGGATTGCTGTTTTTTTGTTGTGCTTGTGTTGTGTGTGTGTTTCGGAACAGCACATTTTTTTCCCTGGGAAAACATTCACTGTTCTGCATGTTTGCTATTTTCCGCATTCACTGAATAGGGGTTGATATTAGAACATTCGAAATTTCAAGACTTCGATGTTCTAATATAGACCTGTTAAGACTATCCCTAATCAATTACATTGATCACCTTCTCTGTCTGAAGAAGACCATGTTGATGAAAGTGCTAACTGTGAATATTTGTAATTAAAGAGTTTGTGGCATTTATTTGTTTGTTCTTGTCATTTGTTGTGGGCTATCTGAGTATACTTTTGCTGTAATTATATGATGTCTTGGGGTCACATTCATGTGCATGTCATAGTAGCTTTTGGCTTTCATTGGTTAATTTTCTTAAGAAATTATTCTGTGATTTTTTTTCTGCCATTTAAGTAACATGATCAGTTTGCTTGCTCCCTATTTCTGATGTGTATCTGTAGGGTCTATATCATATATTCAAAATTCCAAAATATCGAACACCATAAGTTCGAACTTGAAATTTCGAATTATGATAACATCGAACACTCAGAATAGCAAATTTTTTCCCAGGGAAAAAGTTGCTATTCTGAGAAACATGCACACAACACAAGCACACCAAAATAAATAAACCACACACATACAGTTAACAAAACCCAACCCTACACTAAACCATACATACATTCTTAACTATCCACTTACCTTAACCCGCACCCTAACCCTAAGGTCCGTAACTATCACACACATACCCTACAAAACTATACACAAACAAACTAATTAAAACACACACATACAGTTAACAAAACCCAACCCTACACTACACCATACATACATTACTAACTATCCACTTACCTTAACCCGCACCCTAACCCAAAGGTCCGTAACTATCGCACCACAGTGGAGGAAATAGCAAAGCCACAGAATGGTCCACTGAAATCTTGCCCTAGGTAAGATTTCAGTGTTCCGGGGCTTTACTAGTTTCATCCTTCGATGTAGTGGGTTCTATATTATAACTTTCAAAGTTTTAAACCTTTGAAGATATAATATAGACCCATATCTATAGCTGTGCTGAGGATTATACTTTGCTTCCTCCATTGTTAAGGTTCATTCATTTTTGACTAGTTTTTTTCACCTGGTCACGAACTAGATCTCCATGACTGAGCTTATCCAGTATTCTCATATCATCTCTGATCATTATCCATACATTTTTGCAAATAAGCATAAATTCTCCTTCTCCTCTGTTACCACTAATTGATTCATGCACCTGATTTTTTCCTATCTGATGACCTTATTCTTCATGGGTCTAGAAACCTTTAGTACACATCTAATTGCTATCTGCATCACTGCCCCAAACTCCTAAAATGCTGTAAGACACGTTCCCTGTTCTTTAGCACTGTTAGTCTCTTTTCATTACTTAATGTCCCTATTAAGTATTCTGTGTTTGAGCCCAGAAGAGTACTTGCATTGTACTTAATCATTGGGCCGGATTTGCGAAGGCTTGCACGGAGTGTAAGTACAATATAAGACGGCAGACAGGCAATATGTCTGAAGAGCGATTCAGCAATAGCCGGCAGGGGCGTGCATGAAAGCTTCTAAAGCTACTCTTGCACGGATAGTGTTATGGTATGCAAATTACCTCATTTGCTGCTAAAAGCTATGCAAACCTGTCCGTGTAAGAGTAGTGTTATTTGCAGAAATGTACTTCGTTGGTAACAGAGTACCGTTCTGCAAATAGCTAAATGGAGCTATGACAGCTCCAAATAAAGGATGCATCTAGTTGAGTAAGCATGCTAAGGGCCAAATATAAGGCCATTGGCATTTGCAATTGTTGTAAATCCGTAAAATCTAATGTTATTTTTTTCCCCCGATCGCCGATGTTTAAGTGTAGCGCAGTGTCACGAACATGCTGCGCTTTAAATAAAATGAAAAAAAGGGAAAAAAAGCCACAAATGTGCATTTACACTAAAAAGCTTGTTCTGCCATGCAGGTGAATGGCAGGCTGCAAACAACATGGCCACTGAATAGTGGTTGCTAAGGGGGGGAAGCTCAGTGTGAGAGATGTAACCAAGCATTAGTAGGCAATCCTATGCAAATGAGGATAAGGATAGTGAATCCCAATTTTCCCCGGCATGTGAGCTATGTCCCTAGAGTGTAAGTGTAGGAGTAGGGTAGCAGTCGAGTAGAAGATAGGTGACATCATGAGGGGGTATGTCTGAAAGACTGTAAGGTGATTGGAGCACAGTGGTTTGTGTTTGCCCTGAGTTGCTCAGGATTGAAAGAGGCATGTTCAAAGTGGTAATAGCTGAAAACAAGAAACCAAAGGTGCATGCCGTGGATATATCTGAAATTTCTTGCAAACGTGCTTACACCGTGTGTGCGCGTGTGTACTTGTGTGCACTCATGTGCGTGCTTGTGGGCGCATGTACGCGCCGCTGCCCCTTGTGGAAACAGAAAGGGAAAAAGAAAGGAAAAGAAGTAGTAGAAAGTTAACCAAGGAGAACTAGCAGAGCTGCCAGGTGAAATATATCACAATCAGTCAATTAAACAGGCAGTCAACTAGCCCAGCCCAGCCCAGCAATTTAAACTCTGCAAACAGCAGTCTAACCTGTTTTTTCACAAGAATTCTGCAACACTGCAGTATAGAAAGAGTGAAAACTCAAAAAGCTTAAGGCTGACAAAATGTTAGAGCCTGCCATTGCTATTATAAACCAACATGTGCAAGATGCTGAGGGTGGTGATGTTGTGAATGCTGCTGAGCAACCCACAGTGAGGAGACGGAGACGAGTTTACAGACCCAGGGTAACCTACCAGGGGCTACATGAGCTGGAGATAGTGGTGCACTATAGAATGGACAGAGACCTCCTGCAACAAATTTTTGAGCTGGGCCGGCCACACCTCTCACACAGAACCAACAGAGGGGAACCCATCCC